>NW_022631049.1:12627310-12753629 GCF_010015895.1 Lontra canadensis | reverse complement strand
CCCCCCCACCCCAAAATAAAACTTTTTTTCCCTCAGCCAACAAATTTTCTGGTCACCACAACAACAAGCAGATTCACAAAGCAAATGAGTAATTTGGAATGTGACAATTCTCTCATCTGACTCACAGAAAGAAAAAAGAAAAGGTGGCTGCTGCCAAAATGGAAACACTTTCTGGAAAATTCTTGAAAATATTCCTAAAATCTCAAATTGGGCAAGTGAATATACCCTGAGGAAAACCTTGGAATTTCCCAAAACATAAACAAGGTAAAATTTTTAAAAGTGTTAAAGTGATGGATATAAATATGCTGAAATGTCTATATAAACGAACTGTTTTTTGTCTTTTTTTTTAATGTTTGCTTTTAACACTTGAACTTCTGCTTCAAAAAGCCCTACCAGGCAGCAGATAGAGATGGTCCCAGAATTTCTATATAGAAGGGCTTATCGGATTGATCTGGACAGAAGGGTAGTTCAGGAACTTGAAGATGAGCTAGCAGCTCATGGATTTTATTTAGATAGTACAATTACTATCAGTAGGATACTTGGAGAGTGAGCTAATGAAAGGCTAATGAAGATTACAGTGAAACTAATATCCCCCATACACACTCCAGGCCACAGTAGTAAGCACTGCTATTTGTCTACCCAGCATCCATTCTTACTTTCTTCCTCCCTGACAGAACCCTAATACGATCAATCAACCACTAATTGTCTACACAGCCATGATCCTTAGGGAAACATGGTCCAACACCAAATCCAAGTAGTCTAAGATAACTCCATGGGCCTTTCCAGGAATGTTTTAGAAATAAGTATATGACATAACTCTGGCCAACAAGGTGTGAGGAGAAGTTTGCTAGAGGATTCTAGGATCTATTTCTTCACTCCTAAGCAAAACAGTCTCTTCTACCATGAACACTGATCTGAGTGCATGTGACTCCCAACATTGCTGCAGCCATCTTGCCACCAGCCTGAGGATGCAGTCAACCCAGAGGCCAGCTGTTGATGGAGATGAAAAGAACCTGGGTTATTAACAGCATCACTGGCCTCTGAAGCAATTCACCCAGGAGACCACCCTATCTCCAGACTTCTTATAATGTGAAGCAGTAAATCTCCATATTGTTGACTAGTTGACTCAAGAGTTTTCTGCTTGTGGCTGAACAACCCAGTGAATAGAGCTGCTGCCTGTACCACCATCCCTTGACATAGACATTAGCTTGGAGCCTAGAGGAGTTCCAAGGCATCCATCCAGAATTCAGACAGAAGCCACAAACTCACGTCCCATATAAGACCCAAGTACCTCTCATTCAGAGCAGACTGATCATGGAGTGTTATACTGCATTTACTCAGTGCACCCGTTTTGGTTAGATTTGCAAAGGTAGCTCACCTGCTGATATCAAAACTTCAAGAATAAAAAAATACAGTCATGGTATTATAGAAATAAGGACTGACTTTCTCCATCAGTCGCAAGATTAAAATGTTTCTTTATCTTCTGGAGAGGTTTATTATTCACACACCTCAGATCTACTCAGAGTAGGAAAAGTACAAAAGGCAATAGAGAGAAAGTCAGAATCCGTGAGAGCAGCTCGCTCTTGCACTGAAAGAAAACTAATGTAACAGGAATAACTGGAGTAATATTTTGAAAAATATTAAGTGCTTGTTTTATTTTGTATTTCCATGTATTTTACATCTCCTTAGTAAGCATAAAGCATCCACCTGCTTGATTATTTTGGCAGAGAAGTAAACAGCAATAGAGTTAATATTCAACTTTCAGCTTTTAGAATTAGATTCCAAAGTAAGACAATATATTTGCAAGTCAGGTTTCATTAAATGAGGATTTTTTTAAGTTTTATTGTAAACTATTTTAAACATACAGACAACATAATGAAATTATAAATCTCCTTAGATCCATATCTAAAATAAAAAATTCTTAACATTTTTCCATATTTACTTTGGATTTTTTTTAACAACACATAATAGTTATCTTCCCAAGCCCATTCTTCTCTACTCTGATCAGTGGATCTTTTCGTATTCTTTTACCATATATGTATATTTCCATGCCAGTATCCTTTATTACTTTGTGTGCCTTTAAACATTCTATAAATTGTATCATAGTGATAATTTCAATTGAAAATTTTTGGTTTCTTTAATCATTAATTTAATCATTATCATTCTGAGATTAATGATAGATTAAATGATAGATGTAGCTATTTTCATTCAATTCATCAGCTTTATAATATATTCTAATTTACTCATTCTTCTATTAATGGACACTTTTCAATTTTTCATTATTCAAACAATGCTGCAGCAAACATTTTTGTCTCTGTCTAAACATGGGTGAAGTTTTCCTTTGATATGTAGATTGACTCACAGGAAATTATCAATATTCAACCATTTTGACCTACAAAATGACAGATTATTATGACTCAACCTAGGGGTACCTGGGTGGTACACTCAGTTGAGCATCCAATTCTTGGTTTTAGCTCAGGTCATGATCTTAATGTCATGAGATCGAGCCCCACTCTCACTTATGCTCTCTCTTTCTCTCAAATAAATAAACAAATCTTTAAAAAATATATATGGATCAACCTATTATATACCTGGAAATGAAAATGCCAGTTGATAGGATAAAAATATCTTCAAGAACCCAACCAGCTATAACCAAATTTTGAAGGACGATTTTCTAAAAGACTTCTGTAATCAACATCCAGGTCTTGAAAACTCAGTTCACAGAGTTTATTCCATAAAGAAAATAGGTCTTCTACCTTTGAGAGGGAAGGATAAGATAAAGAGAAGAAACTGGGAGTTCCCATGTAGCTATGTCATCTACCAAACCTTGGAGAAGATGCTATGCTTCATTTGAAATCCCCTAAGTTTCCACTATTCCCCAAGGCAAAGGCATCATGGATGACTGAAAAAATTTGGTACACTATCCTAGAAGATCTGTTCGATGAAGTTTGAGCTTGTCTTTAAGAAGCAGCCCAAGGGGATATTTGGAACCACAAATTATCTACAGTTAAAATAGCAATAGCTTCACTTGTGGTTCCCTTTTCTTAACTAGAATCAGAAAAGATGGACCATGATGAGAGAGATGAAGGAATGTGTACAGATACTTGTATCAGTTCAATTTCTGAACCCAGGGAATAAAGGTTTGTGTCTTAACACAGGATAAAATGGGCTGACGTTTGCTTTCCCAAGTGTGTGTATCATTCCTATAGATGACTTGGTAATTAAACTCTGGAGGTCTCCACTGTAAATTATCATGTAACTTGAACTCCTATAATAAATAAGCACCACTTGCCTTGTAAACACTATTGACAGGGCTTACAGCTTGCCATATCATTAAAATGCTAACACCCAGTTATCAAATATGATATCTGGATGCTGGAGGTTCATTTTTAACAATTGGAAATGCCCTGATCACCATCCATCAACAAATATTCCCCCAATAAACACAATGCTCAGACTTGGATCCTTGTGGGATTCATTAAACACTTTACTTGGTTCTGGAGTCCTGGATAGAATCCCTGAGATTTTTTTTTCCAGATGACTGACATTTGGGAATTTTCTTTATGCCCTCACTAAGTTTTACCTGCCTTTTATAGGTAAATTATGAGATCCAATCTAATAGACTTAACATTTTGCTATAGTAACAAACAACCTCGATACATCAATGGTTTACAATGAGTACATCTATCATGCTCTTGTTTCTTGAGAGCTGTGGGTTAGCTACGGTTCTTCTGGTCTCTGCTCAGCTCTACATTCACGCAACTTCACTGGCCAGAGCACTGGCATGTCACAGGATCAAGCTCAAAGTCATGAATCAAGCAAGAATACTGGAGGCAGGGGCAAATCACACACTACAGGGAGAGGAATGTAGAATCCTATGACAGGGAGAAGATGAATTGTGGTGAATAATAATCCAGTATATCACAAATTTTCTGAAAGTTTCCTTAACCAATGATAAAAAAGGAAAGGGGAAAAAAATGACGCAAACTGGTGCACATTAGCAAAAAATTGAACTTTGAAGTCACATCAAATCTGACACATTCAGTGTAGTAAATACTACAAGGCCCCAAGGAGAAAGTAAGGAGATGCTGAAAGTTCTTACTTCAATTTTCCCATTTGATTCATTATTTGCTTTTCCATTCATTAAAAAGTATGACCAAGAGATAATGAACTTGGTCTTTAATAGCATAAAGGATGTGGTGCTTCCCTTGCTCAAAACATTTTCCCTTATTCTCTTCTGGATTTACCTTCAAAGGTATAGTCTCCTTTTCATGAATATGGTTATTTGAAGAGTTCACTTCCGATCAAATCTTATGAATCAGGTAAATGAACAGGCAAGGTATATAACAGAGTTAGGGTAGGCAAAAACAAAGTGCCAGTTTAAAGCACGGGTTTCTTGAGTTCCTGCATCCTGGTTCCAAAGGTAATTTCAAACGAGCATTTCCAAGAATGTTCTCAGTAATGGTAGCATCGTTAGTATAAACACATAGTCTCTTAAGGTGATACTTTGGGAAAAATAAAACTAACTTGATGATGCAAGTTCTGACTTTTGTTGTCTTGTTTTGTCTTTTAAATATTCATTCTCAAGTCTCACCCAGATGTATTTCATGGCTATGATCGGTGATAATAGGTTTAGTATTTGTTTCTGTCTTCCACAGCAAGCCAACCCGTGTTCTCCAAACTGCCAAGGAAAGTTCAAGGGCCTGTGATGATCACTGCATTATGCTCACTTCTAGAGAGATACAAAGAATGCTCTGGTCCTTGGCCAGTTTTCATAAACTTGTGTGTTACATTCCGTCTGTGAGTCTGCCCAGGTACTGTAAGCTGACGGCCTTTTCAACACAAGGCAAAGAGAAACTGATAATGCCCATGTATGTCCCAGTGGAAATCCCAATGAAATTCAGATGGGAGATGGCAAATAAAACCTTCCCGAAAGGCAGCAAACCAAATGTACATGATGTAATGTGGGCTCTGACAAAACAACGTTGTTCAATTACAGGTACATATAATCGTATGACTATTTCTTTCTCTCCAAAGTCACGCCCAAGTCTTGAAAATGTCAGGTAGAAATAAACTGTAGAGAAAGCATGCCTAAAGCACATACAAGTGCACTGTGACCCACTGATTTCCATTCTGAAAATCATTCTGAAAATCTACTTTCCTTCTGAAAATCAATGAGATTTTCAAGCTCTCATTGTATGAAAGGGTATTCAGGAACCCAAGGACAATAGTGGCAGCCCCTGGATTATGGTGCTGGAGGCTCTTAATAGGATAAACCATTGTGAAGTCTCTGCCCTACTGAGGCCCCCTGGAACTAAACCACCTCGGCCCAGCCTAAACTTTAAATCTACTAACTTATCACCCTTCTGATTTATTTCCCTTTTCTTCCCCTCTATGAACCGCCACCCCCCCCCACCTCCAGCACCCACTTTTGGGTGTGGATAAGGGGCTGGGTGATAAAAATGGAAGAACAGGAGAGCTCATGATGGGAATCGTTCGGTAATGGCATTAACACCAGTGTAAACTTCAGACCAGTGAGAACAACAAGAACGACCTCCAGATCCCTCTTCATACATTTGCATTCTTCCTTCCTGCCTACCCGATACTTTCAAAGAATCTCTCGCACAGCACCATCTATCCCTTCTTGGGCAGCTCTGCTGTTGAAACTTCTGTGCTGTAGGAATGTTATCCATTTCAGTACATTCAGATTAAAATAAGTGCAGAAAGGAAAAATCTTCACTGGCTGCTGTGACAGGACTCAGAAATAAACTGTTCCTTTCTCCGCAGCTCTGAAATTCGTGGTAAAACACCAGCGTGCGCTTTCCCAAAGAGATTTGCTTACAAAGATCGGTATAGGAGAGGCTGATTGGGTCTCCTGAGATAGCTCTCATCCTCTGACAACTCGCAGAGACCCCGCTGAATCTCGCTCTGCGCGTCTAATTACCTGCCCGATACCTGAGCCCTTCTCCCCTGCAGCCGGGGCTCGCTAACTCTCCCCCAAGGCGTGGCAGACACACAGCTGGGGGGCCGGCCTGGGCGGGGAGCGCCCCCCCCCATCAGCCTCTGGAAATCCACATTTTAGGGTCTTGTAGTCATTTCCTTGCTAGTACGAGGAAAGTTTTTGTACATTTTTATAAAAGGAGGCCAGAAGAGAACACCCTCCTCTTACTTCCTAATATATTATGTCCTCCCCTGCCGAGTCCGGGGACTTAGTCTGGATTTGGTAACTGAAGTAATATAAATGTTAGCTAAGAAGTATTCCCGCAATATGGTTCCAATTTAGGCCTGTTTTGAAGTCTAAAGGCCCAATATGTCTCGTAGATTCTTCGCTGGACATTAGCGCTAATGTAATTTGCGGAGGAGCGCGGGCCGCGAGCTAGAAGGGCACTTTCCCAGTGCCAAGGGGACTCTGCATTCGCCGGTAGTTCCCCCCACCGCTTTTGATGTTGGGGGCTTTGCTCAGGAAATTGCCTTATACTTGCCAGGGTTTGCAGATAAATGGAGCAAGGTAAGTGCTGTACCCTGTCACCACCCTCTCTCCTCTCCAGGCTCTGGAAGGAGGCAGCCCAGGCTGAGTGCAGCCTTTCTCTGCAAGCTGTTTGCACTTTACTTCAATAACATAGCTCTCAGAACACTGGCTTGATTTGCGAAGACACGCCTGCATTTTCGGAGCAGGGCTGACGCACCCCCACCCGGAGCCCGCCTGCCCCCGCAGCCCAGCTCCACGCTCACACCCCTCCCGAGCCCCCGGCTGCATCCCGGTAATGAGCATCCCCCTGGAACCGCCTGCCCTTTATCTTGCTGGGGGGACCCGCACCTTTTGAACTGCCATCTGTAGATTGTGTTGGTGCACTGACTTGTTAACTGTGCCATGCTGTGAAGGAAATGGCATGATTTAGATCAAGTGCTCAGGACGGCTGTTCATAAGAAACACTTGAGCCAAGCTGTTGCTGCTCAGAAAGTGCCCTGGGGAGAGGGGTTCCGTTTCGGGTCACGGTCCTGCCTTGTATGGGGGCAGGCGCAAAGCGTTGCAATCCCCGGGCTTCGCTGGGGCTGGAGGGAGGGGGTGGGGAGAAACATTATGAAACCATAGAAGCGAGGCTGCCAAATTAACTTCTCACCCTTTCAATCACACTCCAGAGGATAAAAGCCTAACATTTCTGCCTCAGAAACAGGCTCGGTTTACACCAAACAAGTTATTTCTCTAATTTATCAGCCCAGCCAGCTATCCTTCCAATTACTGAAAATCTCCGCTGTTTATGAAGCCACTTTTGTACGTGTACAAATGAACAGCAAGCTGGGAAACAGGGGTAGGAAAGTTTTTGTGGATGGGACTTCCCCAAGGCTGCTTATCAAAATCACTCAGAAACAAAAAGTTTCTGAGTTCGTTTGTTCTGTTTCCATGAAAATGTTTTCCCTTGTTCCAACAGGCAGAAATAAACTTGGGGAACTGCGAGTTGAGGTAAGCAGAGATCATTAAATCCCCCTTCTAAATAGCAAAATTCTGCAAATAAAGTTTAATTAGGAAGACAAAAGTAAAACTGAGAGCGAGGCAAGAGGAGAACCCTTCAGCTTAATTCATCAACTCCCAGGCTAATACCAAGGGCACTGATTTGTCCATTATATGGAAATAGATGATTAGGGTCATTCTCTAAGACAAATTTACTTTTCTGCACACTCTAAATCTGTTTAGTCACTTTAAAGGTGTCAATTATTGGAACAGGCTAAGACTATGAATTTCTTAGTAATAGCTTTAATAACATTTTGAAATGAAAAGCAGATACCTTGAAGTCAGCCTGCTTTGAAAAGACATATGAGCAGCTCTGGTTTTAATTTGTGTAGCATTCTACATCTGGAATCCCTTATAATTAAAACTAAAAACTGAACTACTACTTCCACCTGTCAAATGATGAAAAGATGAATGCACTAATAAGTTACTAAATAGCCCAACATGATAGAGTTTACATTCTCATTCTATACAGTAAAACAGAATTTTGGACAGGAGGCTAAAGGTCTTTGGTCATTACTAATAACACACTTTGAGTATTAACCTATATGTCCTGTTGCAACTACTGACAGGATCTTTTTTACATTAAGAGCACATTTTTGTAAGTCTTTGTTTTCAAAGTAAATAGAGATTTCAGAAAGAATATTCAAAACACATAAATTAAGATGTACTTTTCATCCCACGTTCTATGGTTTCATCGTTCTTAAAACCATTCTAATAGCTTCCTCTACTCATTGTGTGCAGTTGTCCAAAAGAAATCCTGTATTTAAAAAAAAAATCCAGTGTTACAAATGTTTATCAAGCACCCACAATGTGCATGGCTTCGGGCTCAGCACTGGCAAATACAAGCAAAATATATCTTATTAGGTAATTTAGAGTTCAGAAAACTGAGCGCTGAGCAAAATACATCTTTTTAGATAATTTAGAGTTCAGAAAACTTGCAGTAATTTCTTCAGAATAACAAAAACCGCATTTTTGCCCAGATTCTGATAAGAAAAAGTCATTTCCTAAGGCTTTTGCCGTCACTCCAATTAAAACAACAATGGTCATTAAAATGCCCTCAGACTGTCACTGGTGATCAGAAGGTTAATTATTTAAAAATGTAAATCCCGAGTTGTAATCCCTATTGAAGCTGTTTGGAACAACTCCCCCTGCAGAGGTCGAGCTGTGTGGGCGGGCCCCTAAAGGCTCATTTTTCTTATTACACAGTCTTGCTTCTCTGTCACGAAATAAAAATGGAAATATCACATTTTGAAAAGAGCATTGATCTCCTGGAAAACGTAATGAAGGCTTTTTTGCCAGCGGTGGAAGGCATCTTCCACAGGGGAGAGGTAGCTTTTGTGAAGGCTTGTCCTGATTGTTCCCTTCATCACACTGACTGCCATTGGCACCAGAGACTGAAGGAAGAGGGCTAGGCCTGGAGGCAGCCCTACTCATGACGAGAATCCTCTCTCTGTGAGAGTATGCCCAGGAAGGGAATTCCAGCCTGTTTTAATTCTTCCGGGCCAGCGGGGACTCCATTAAGTTATTGCTTTCGTGTCCCTTTCAATATGGCGCTGTGTTCCATTCAAGAAAAAGTAGGATTTGGCTGTCACAAACTGGTTCTCAGGCAGAGGTCCCAAACTGGCTGCCCAAGCCTCAATCCAGCCTGAAGACATGTTCATATGGACAGCACGTTGTTCTAGAAACCAAGAGATCCATAAGCAGCATTATTCACAAAAGACAAAGTTGAGAGCAACCCAAGTGTCCATCGGAGGATAAATGGGTAAACAAAGAAGGGTATATACATGCAGTGCAATATTGTGCAGCCTTAAAAAGGAAGGAAATTCTGACATATGCTACAACATGAACCATACTTGATGACATTATGCTAAGTAAAGTAAACCAGTCATGAGAGGACAAATGTATGATTCCACTTACATGAGGTTCCCTGAGTAGTCAAAATCACAAAGACAGAAGGTAGAAGGGTAGTTGCCCAGGACTAGGAGGAGAAGGGATGAGGGAATTATTATTGTTTAATGGGTACAGTTTCAATTTGGAAGGATGGAAAAATTTGTGGAGATGGTTTCACAACGATGAGAATGTACCTAATGCAACTTGCAAATGGTGTAAATGGTAAATTTTATGTTATGTATATTTCATCATGATAAAAAATAAAAAGATTTTTTACATTAAAATAGAGAGCTCCAATTTTTCTAGAAACAAAGAAATCCAAGAAACTGTTAGCATTAACCAGCATTCCTGAATGATAACAGAGATTGAAATGGAGTAGCCCTCACCCTCTTAAATGCCTGTTTGCAGTCCCTGTGGCCCCCACTCTGCCCTCTGGTCTTCTGCCCATTCTACTTCTTCCACGTAGGCTACCTGCCAGGCACTTGCAGCCTTCTTCTGCTCTAAGGGCCCTGTGGATAGCTCTCCCCTGTGCCTACAGCTATCAAACTTGCATAGAATCCGATTTTAGCCTGCAACACAATTAACACCATCTGTCCCAGGCACAGATGAGGTGAGGTGAGAGACAGAAGATAGCATCCATGACAGAAACATGATGGAAAAGCCCATCTCCTACAAAATGAACCTTTGATACCCTCTTCCACCTACCCACCGTGGGGAGAAGACAGTGGGTGTCACACTCTGGAGACCGACTGAGTCATGCTTCCTTACTCCACAGTTGCAAACAGGGCCATTAAGGAGATGTTTCCAAATGAACGAAAGGCACTTTTCAAGAGATGGTTCATGTTACCTACTTTTCTAATATTGACTTTATATAAATTTATTACAGATTTTGTAGCTCAGCATCAAGGAGCAATGAATTTAAGAATCTTTCTTGAAATCTGGATTATCCCCAAACTGTGAACGTTCCTTCTAAGCCATTGACCGTCTAAGGGTTTTTCCTCTTAAATGCTACTGTCAAACGAGCATTTTAAAGCATTTATCAAAAACCAATGACTGCAAACTTCAATCTGTACATTCCATACAAAGTAAACCCCAGTCTAGCGCTGATGCATAAATGATGTGTTGGTTTAATCTATTTTTCACAGGGGGTGTCTGAGAGTAGGAAAATTAAAAACAGGTAGAATGCACTATTATTACTGTCCCATAGTGTGCTTTTTTACATGAGGTCTGGATTAAGATAACATCTGGTCTATATTTCTTGAACTATTTCCCTTTTATCACAAGAAAAATCGGCAACCCATCTCACAACTGCTCTTAATTTAGATCTAAATATCACTGATGAAACATTGTACAACATGCTGTTATCTGTTAAAGTGATTTCCCTGAAGGAACAGTTGATACTTTTATATATTCCAGCAAAGCTAATCATGCCAGGCCCCCTTAGTAGGGCTTACCTTATAATCATATGTTCAAATGTTCCACCTCAATCACTACTTTAGTACCAAATGAGTCTTATTCTGAGATTGATTTCACCGCACTGTTAAATATAGTGCCATGGTCGGAGAGTCACAGAACAATCGAGAATCTTTTAGGAGTACAAAACATTGCTCTGGGGTGAACAAGCCGTTGTTTCCCCGACACCATATACTATGGACTTTCCAGAGCCCCTTGCAAGGGAAAGGCAGTAAGCTGTTTTCAGCACTTTTCAGAGTTCAAGTCCTACACAAGGTAGGATATTGATTTCACAGAGTAAAAACTCCTGGGTTGGGTTTGTTGTGTGTGTGTTTTTTTTTCCCCAGAACTGTGTAAGTTACTTCCACAGATAATAAATCAAAAAAAAAGTATTTTCCCTAAAACTATTTGCATACCTGTGGTGCACGTTTGTTTTGTTCATTTTAAGCTACCTCAGGACCTAGAATCACAGAAGGTAAGCCTATGCATTAACCAGTTACATGGGAAATGACTTTCTCCAACCCCCACTTTTAATTTGGAAATATCATGCATTCCTGGTTTTTTAAAAAACACAGAGACCAAAAAACCCAAAAATTATAGGGGTTAAAAAACTCAACAGGAAGTATTCTTGCATAATGATAAAAACATAAGAATGTTCATTATAGTAGAAAATGAAATTAGAAATGTATTATACATAAAATACAGAAAAATTAAAGTCAATAAAAATGTTTCTTAATAGGGGGGGTGATAAAATGAATTACGTTACATGCATAATATGGAATATCTTATGGCCAGTCAGTAAGGATAAAGAATATTTATATGTGCTAAGGAAGGATCTTAATGATGTGTTAAGAACAACACAACACGAATAAAGTTTGGTATCATTTTTTGCTGTCACTAAAAAGAAAAAACAGAAATAGACTTAAATGCCAACCGGTCCCTAAAAGAGGTCTGGAATAATTCATATCAAACTGTTTGCAGTGATTAACCATTAGGAATAAGGAAGGAAGAGAACATTTTGTAAACTCCTGTGGGTTTTCTAGCTTTTCATAACACACATATATTACTTTCTAAATTAAAAAAAAAAAAACAGGGGCGCTTGGGTGGCTCAGTGGGTTAAGCCTCTGCCTTCGGCTCAGGTCATGGTCTCAGGGTCCTGGGATCGAGCCCCGCATTGGGCTCTCTGCTCAGCAGGGAGTCTGCTTCCCTTCCTCTCTCTCTCTGCCTGCCTCTCTGCCTACTTGTGATCTCTCTCTGTCAAATAAATAAATAAAATCTTAAAAAAAAAAAAAACGTAAAAATGCATTGAACAAAACAAGCAAGCAGAACAGAGATCAATGAGCTATTCCCTTATAGGAACAAATCATAAGAAGGAAGGTGGCTGGTGGGGAAGGGTGGGTGCCTGCAGAAATAAGCAGGAGGAATGCAATTGACAGGCATCCTGTCATCTTGTATTTTTTGGAGGGAATTCTGAGAATAAAAAGCCTTTGGAAGTTATCAGCGGTCAGGCTGGAGCCATTCATTTTTCACCTGCCTGTGTTTGTTGTCTGGCAGCCAGTCAAGGGTGCTATTAGCAGAATTAAGATCCAGAAGAAAAGATTATCCCGTAGAATGCAAGATAAGGGGCTGGAAAGTGTGGCTGGTTATCAATATCACAATACCAAACAGGTCAGAAAGGATTCCGTATAGGTTTCACTCGAAGCAGGTAATCTCTGCAAAAATAATGGAGTGACTGTTCTTCCAAAACGCTTCAGTACTGCAACATACTGCAGTTCATTTAAGATAAAGCGGCAGTTTTACTGAGCACCCCCACGACTACATTAAGCTGCAGAGTGGATAATAAAATGCAGCAACAACGTTCTTTTATTCCCTTACTCAGTCATCCTAGGTAATGAAACAACCCTCCATCTCTCTCCCAGGTCACTTCTGATATTTTGAATGGTAAACTTTCATTCACTTTTCTTTCCTTCCCTCTGAGAAAAGATCTAAATGGAATTCCATAGTACAATTTGATACAGGAAACAAGAGGAGGGATTGTAACATTATTTAAGTATTTAATTGTTAAGAGGTTTTAAAAATTACCAATAGGAGCGTGGGTTCAAAGCAGCAACTAGGCAGGGCTAGGGAGGTTTTGCCACTCTGGTACTGAAACATGTGTTTTCAAACAACGAATTGGAATGGTGAAGGTTTTGAGTTCATGTCAGCGCTGCAATTTACAAGAGTTCACATACGGCATGAACTTACATAGCATTTCACCATGTTGTCTATGAGTCATTCAATTTTAAGCTCTGCAGCATATGGGCAACTGCAAAATGCAAAGAGGTAAGAAAACACATTTGGTATTTCCATTTTATATACCTCATGTTGGAAATAGATGGTTTTGTTCTCCCAAATATTTTTCATGTAAATGGTAAAGACTCCTTAATTTGGTTTTCTTTCCTTTTTTTCTTTTTAGCAATTGCAACCAAATAGATACTGCCTTGTTCAGCTAAATAATATTGCAGTGTTGGCATTACAGACCTTTGTATTTATTTGTACACAGAGGGATCAGCAACTAGCAGGCTGTTTACTTCGAGTCATCATTCCAATAGGAGTAATGGATTGACAATGGTTCATCCATCTAATATTTCATCAATAAAACATATTCCCAAGACAGCTGCAGTTAAGGGAAGTGTCCAGCCACTGCCAGAATAGCAACAATAAAAATTGTGGCCTTATATCACCAAGAACACACTGAATGACCCAGGAACTATCAATTTATCAATGAGAAAACAAAACCAGCACACACTTAAAATACCAGTGGGCTTCGATATTGCTCTAGAGTCATAACATTGAGTCTGCTATAGCAGCACCTGAAAATGCTCTCATTTCAGCAATGACTTTCAAAACTCTACCGCAGTTGTATTGTTAGTGTGAATAAGCAGAGGCTATACCCATAAGAGGTAAGTGCCTTCCAAAAGATTTTCATTTCTTCTCCCTATTTTTTCATCTACATTCTAAAGGACATTACCAAAAAAATAGGAAACTGTGGGGGCACCTGGGTGGCTCAGTGGCTCAGTGGGTTAAAGCCTCTGCCTTCGGCTCAGGTCTGATCCCAGGGTCCTGGAATCGAGCCCCGCACCAGGCTCTCTGCTCGGCAGGGAGCCAGCCTGCTTTCCCTCTCTGTCTCAGCCTGCCTCTCTGACTACTTGTGATCTCTGTCTGTCAAAATAAAATAAATAAAATTTTTTTAAAAATTACAAACTGTGGTAGTTGAACATTAAGACCTTGTTTTAAGCAGTTTTAAGTTACAAACACAATACATGAAAACATTTTTATTATTCTTTAAAGGCCAACAATACAAAGGTATGTACAAGAAAAGCAAAAGCCTCCTTCAAACACCCAAATCCCCTCCCCCCAAATACATGTCAGGCCTCCTTCCTCTTTTCTGACAACAATCTCAGCAATGCAGAAAGTATGTTATGGAACTTTTTCTATGTACATACACACATGTGTAATGCAGGATTTTTAAAAAAATAAATGAGATTATACTATATGCATTGTTCTGTAGGTTGTTTTTCTTCTTGTTTGTCTCAGACATCACTGCAGGTCAGTATAATTAGGCCGGAAGTTGCCAACCAGTAGGTCAGAGTTCACAAATTCTTTTAAATTTTTAAAACTTGTTTTCAACATAAAGAAAATCCTTATTTCCTTTTTTTTTTTTTAAATGAAAGATACAGCAACATTGTGCCCAATTTGCACCATGAACCAATGAGAAACAAGAGTCCCTTTGGTGGGAACCCCATTCTCAGTACATCACATGCTTGTCTCCCCAGCCCCATATCCATCCCGGCCCTCTAGACCTCAAGTTTGCTAACCCTGATGAGACATATCTACATTGTTCTTTTAAGAGGCTGTGTAATATCCAGTAATACAGATGCACCATAATTTATTGAACCATTTCCCTATTTATGTCACATTTTTAAAGCTCAAGCTTTCATACTATATTTGATAGAGAAGAGCCAAATCTCATATTCAGAAATTAACTTCCCCTTTTTTTATTTGCCCTTTTACTTTTTCTTACAGTATGTGAAGATCTTGAGTCCATAAGTGATCATGCCTGAGCTGAAAATACAAAGGACTGTTCAATATTTTTCCCTTTGAAAAATGATATTGTAACTGAGAGACCAAAAGCCCAGGGATAGGGAGTGGAAGGGGTGGATCCTAAAAGATAAAGAAAATTCAATCCGAACATTGGGATGGATTCAATGTGCTATTGAGTTCAATCAGGATTTTTCTCTTAAAAAAAAAAAAAATTGTCTGTGGCTTAAAAGTAACAAAGACCTACTGAGTAATTAAAGTATTCTCTGGTATTTTCATCAGCTCTATCTGTTCTCATTCTCCTTTTTCCCCTCTTCTATACCCCTGGCTCAAAAAAATGTCTAAGAGCATATAAAGTTCCCATTACAGGGTTTTGCAACTGTGAAAATGGGATGACGATCCAAAAAGTTAAAAAGTTATTCTGCTAAAGTGATGCTGTTCATATGAATACAGCTGACAGACTTCTAATAAGGGGGCCAGATCAGAGTTACAATTTAGTCACTGTGATATACACACGAGCCAAAAATCAAAGCATATGCAAAAAGTGGAAAGGAACTAGAATTTTTTTCAAAAATAGTCTATCAGCCAAAATAAGAAATACACATGGAGTGACACAATTGCTATTTTCAGAGGAGTGGGATTTTTGCCTATGTAATTTAATGGGAGGTAACAGGCTGCTCAAATAAAAAGATTGACAGTAAGACAAAATTTGTCCACCTCCCATGCCTTTCTCCTTATTATTCAAATTATCTGAAAACCCAGAAATATCACTTTTTTTTTTTCTAGTGGGCTGCAAAAGAAACCAAAAGTAGAGACATTTTTACATATAGTTTTCATGAAGATCATATTTATCTGGTACATATTTAATACTTGGAAATAAACCAAAGTCTAGTAATAGCTTATTGTTCAATCTGTCTTTCTAGCAAAAATCAAACATTAATGATTCGTTACCTGCAGGTTTGAGACATTGAGATAAAATATCTGTACCTACTGAATCTCTTCTATGTGCCCAGTGACTCCCAGAGGAGTCACGTCTGGGATGCTTGGGTGGCTCAGTCGGTAAGCAACGGCCTTCATCTCCAGTCATGATCCTGGGGTCCTGAGCAGGGAGCCTGCTTCTCCCTCTCCCTCTGCCTGCTGCTCCGCCTGCCTGTGCTCTCTCTCTCTCTACCTCTCTCTCTCATATAAATAAATAAAATCTTAAAAAAATAAAAAAAGAATGGTCATCTCTGATGCTTTCCAATAGCATCCTAAAACCTTGTAAGAGGCGGCAATATTGTTAGAACAATTTTAAACTAAAATCGCATGTCTGTTTTGAAATAACTGATCTGTGCATTTTTTTAAAGTTACTTTACTACTCATTTGAACTCCTCTTTAAAATCTGTGGCTGTATCCCCTATGCTGCTCTTTACAACCCCAGACTTAACTTCTCTTATAACTAAAAGTTTGTACCCTTAACCCCTTTCACCTATGTGGCCCATCCCTTCATCGTCCTCCGCTCTGGTAACCACTGCTTTGTTCTCTGTATTTGTGAGTTTGTTTCTGATTTGTTTTGTTTTTTAGATGCCCCATGTAAGTGAAATCATACAGTATTTGTCGTTCTCTGCCTGACTTACTTCACTTAGCATAGCATCTTCTAAGTCCATCCATGTTGTTGCAAATGGAAAGATTTCACTCTTTTTTGTGGCTGAGTAATATTTATACACACACACAGAAGCGCACACACATACATACACCCCACATCTTCTTTATCCATTCCTCTACCGACGGACACCTAGGTTGCTTCCATATTTGGGCTACTATAAAGAATGCTGCAGGGCGCCTGGGTGGCTCAGTGGGTTAAAGCCTCTGCCTTCGGCTCGGGCCATGGTCCCGGGGTCCTGGGATCGAGGCCCACATCGGGCTCTCTGCTCCGCAGGGAGCCTGCTTCCTCCTCTCTCTCTGCCTGCCTCTCTGCCTACTTGAGATCTCTCTGTCAAATAAATAAATAATAAAAAAAAATCTTTAAAAAAAAAAAAAAAGAATGCTGCAGTGAACGTGGGGGTGGATATATCTTTTTAAATTAGTGTTTTCGTTATCTTTGCATAAATACCCCGAAGTGGAATTACTGGATGGCAGAGGAGTTCTATTTTTCATTTTCTGAGGAGTCTCCCTACTGTCTCCCCACTGTGGCTGCACCAGTTTACGTTCCCACCAAGAGCACACCAGGGTTCCCTTTTCTCCACCTCCTCGCCGACACTTGTTATTTCTGTTTGAGCTGTTAATGATATTTTCCAGGTAAGCTAAAATCAAACTTGCGGGCTTTATACAAAAGACATCTTGCACTTCTCACAGGTATGTGGACCGCTGCACTGACTGGAACATGTGGACCCTACAGCTGACTTAAGAGGCACCCAGGGTGAGGCTGCCCTGGGGTGTTCAGAACACAACCGTCTCTTTAGAAGAATAAAAGAAATGCTTGCAATACCTTGCAATCATCCCTTCCCCATCCTTGGAGGTTACAGATAAATTCAAAATCTTTACTTCGGGGGCACCTGGGTGGCTCACTGGTTAAGCCTCTGCCTTCAGCTCTGGTCATGATCTCAGGGTCCTGGGATCGAGTCCCACATCGGGCTCTCTGCTCTGCAGGGAGCCTGCTTCCTCCTCTCTCTCTCTCTCTCTGCTTGCCTCTCCGCCCACTTGTGATCTCTCTCTGTCAAAATAAATAAAATCTTTAAAAAAAAAAAACTTCACTTCGTGCTATCTTTAAATGAATTCTCCAAAGGTCTGCTCCTTTCCTATTATTAATATCAAACAGGTCTCAATAAAGGGTGTTTTTTTTTTATTATTACAAACCCTATAATATTTCAACAATGATAAAGAAAACTGGTCTCAGAAAATCAAAGTCTCAGAGGGTGATGCAGGAGTGGGTGCAAAGTGAAACACAGCAGACTCCAGGAGATACCCCAGACTTGTGCCTCCCTGGTGCTCAAAGTGGCCCTTACGGTCAACACGAGTCAGAACCAAAGGCTGATCCCCTTATCATGGAAAGATTGTGCAAACACTGGAGCTGGTATGTACCAGGCACTGTATTATGGACTTAAGCTCTACCAGTGGGTAAGCAGGACACTCACAGGGTAGTAACTGAGCAGACTGATGAAAATATCATCACAAACCATCCACTGTAGCCAGTGCCAAGATAGAGATTTGCCCAAAGAAGGAACAAACTTGTGATTGAGAAGTAGGGAATGGTCAAGGAAAGCACCTAGATGGGGTATGTTATGATAAAGGGAAGAATTGCTTTGTCCAATTGCGGTGGCCACTTACGCACTAGCCATCTGTTCGAGTCCTAGCTGACGACTGCAGGTGGCTCTCCCAGAGCTCTAGCAAAGGCATAAATCTCCTGGCTTGGAGAGAATCTGTTTGCATTCCCGAGCTACCTTACAAGGATTCCACTGTGTGGCAAAACTAGCTAATAACTTCTCTTCCCATCAGGCCACAGTTGAAGGAGTTGGAGATGAAGAGCAGATCCCCCAAAGCACCCCTGTTTGCATATTGTCCAGAAACACCGTAGTTACTTCAAAAAAGCATGTGCACAAATGTTAAGTACCAAAGGCTTATGATGAAAGAGGGAACACAGAAATATGTTCTGAAGGGTGTTAGGTTCTTTTGAGTGCTGCTATCTGGGGATCTCGATGGAGCCAAGTTTAACACAGCCTTGAATTCACAGATACATCTCCTCAGGTGTTAGCCCCCCAAAATCTCTGCTCAATGTTGCATTGAGCTTACGTGATTATACAGTACATTCCTAAGATCTGTGTTTGGAAGCAATGGAAGTGGCCCGTTTTCTATTACCTGTATTTATTCTAACAGTTGAACATCCACAAAACTGTGGATTCTCTACATAACCAGAGCTTTAAATTCCTCCGTACAACTTTTGCCCTATATGAAACACTGCAGTGTCTGTCCCTTTTAAAACAAGAGTTTCTAGGAATCATGACATAGAAGATAAGACAATCACCTCTCAAAATACAAATTTTAAAACAAGACACTTTCTTCTTTGCCTAGCACAGGGCTATGGATGAGAAAAGCCATAATAACCAGTAAACACAGACAGAAAAACCAACATGTATATACGACATGAGTCAGAGTGAAAGTTGTTTCACCCTTTAAGAGGCAATTTGGCAATATGTGTCAAAACCTGTATACCACCTGAACTGTCAATCCCATTTCTAAGAATATATCCCAAGAACCTAATTAGAGATGAATCCAAGGCTTTTTACATTAAAAATATGCCCTTTGATGGGCTAGTGTCCAAAAATCTATAAAGAACTTAGCAAACTCAACACCCAAAGAACAAATAATCCAATCAAGAAATGGGCAGAAGACATGAGCAGACATTTCTGCAAAGAAGACATCCAGATGGCCAACAGACACATGAAAAAGTGCTCCATATCACTCGGCATCAGGGAAATACAAATCAAAACCACAGTGAGATACCACCTCACACCAGTCAGAATGGCTAAAATTAACAAGCCAGGAAATTACAGATGCTGGCGAGGAACCCTCCTAAACTGTTGGTGGGAATGCAAGCTGGTGCAACCACTCTGGAAAACAGCATGGAGGTTCCTCAAAATGTTGAAAATAGAACTACCCTATGACCCAGCAATTGCACTACTGGGTATTTACCCTAAAGATACAAACATAGTGATCCGAAGGGGCACGTGCACCCGAATGTTTATAGCAGCAATGTCTACAATAGCCAAACTATGGAAAGAACCTAGATATCCATCAACATTTGAATGAATAAAGAAGATGTGGTATATATATATAAAATGGAATACTATGCAGCCATCAAAAGAAATGAAATCTTGCCATTTGCGATGACGTGGATGGAACTAGACGGTATCATACTTAGTGAAATAAGTCAATCGGAGAAAGACAACTATCATATGCTCTCCCTGATATGCGGAAGTGGAGATGCAACGCCGGAGGGTTAGGGGGGTAGGAGAAGAATAAATGAAACAAGATGGGATTGGGAGGGAGACAAACCATAAGTGACTCTTAATCTCACAAAACAAACTGAGGGTTGCTGGGGGAAGCGGGGTCGGGAGAGGGGGGCGGGGTTATGGACATTGGGGAGGGTATGTGCTATGGTGAGTGCTGTGAAGTGTGTAAACCTGGCAATTCACAGACCTGTACCTCTGGGGATAAAACTTTAAAAAATATGCCCTTTGAGAATACCTAAAATACAATTACAGGTCTAACATTCAGAGATTGGCTAATATAGATGGAACAGGGCGCCTGGGTCTCAGTCAATTAAGCGTCCAACTCTTGATTTCAGCTCAGGTCATGATCGCAGGGTCATGGGATCGGATTGAGCCCCAAGCAGTCTCCACGCTCAGCGGGAAGCCTGCTGGGGATTCTCTCCCTCAGCCATCCACCCCCATGCATGCCCACTCTCTCTCTCAAATAAATAAATAATTCTTTTTAAAAATTAGATTGACTATATATATTAAAATATTAGCTCTTTATATATAATACATATATAATATACATATCATATCATATGTGAGCTATATGTGTGTGTGTGTGTGTGTGTGTGTGTGTGTGTATGCTCAAAAATCAGACCTGAGGTTTTAAAGAAAGCACAAAGCTAAATCCTGACAAAAAATGGCAAAGTCGGAAATGTAAATACTTACATGCACCATGTCAAGCACTTGGGGGTATAGACCATCTGATTCCTCAAATCAAGTTTAAAATATGAAGTACGTTTATATAAATACAATAGGCTATTTCTGTATATTAAAGTATAAAATAGGGTATAAACGTCAATGCACAATGCCTCAAAATAGAAAGGATATTTCTACTCTTTCCCTTCCCACAAGGCAGAATGTTCATCCTTGCTAAGAAGCACACTTCTGTGAAACAAAGATTAATTCAATGTTGGTTCAAAGCAATCGCCTTTGAGCTTCAACATCACTGGTAGATGAAGTTAACACCTTTTGTCCATGCCAGCCCTAGAGACCAGCTGCCTGGTTCTTAGTTAAGCACAGCATGATTTCTATAGCAACCGCAAGGCAATATAGGCTTCTTTTAGCGGCAAAACCCAAAGAAATGACTAACTAATTATCAAGAATCTAATTCAGATATGCAAAGAAAGAAATACTACACATTTAGTATTTATTTCCATTGCACTTTTTTTTTTTTATAAACATAGTGATATACTGTTTCCCACTACACTTCCCTTGCAGAATTACAAAATTGTGGTTTCACTGCCAGATTTAAACATGAGAGGAGAAACAGCTCAGTGGGTGTATAAACAGAGGTTCAAAAATTATTGTGGGATCACAGCACCAAAATATGGGAGAGCTCCTGGAAGTACCCACCCGGCCACTATCTGCCCAAAACTTGGTAACAGAAGGTAGATGATAGTGGTTGCTTAGCAGCTGTTGTTTTAAAAACAAAAACCGATTTCTTGCCCATTTCAGCCTTAATTCTTGACAAACAGAAAGGCCACAAAAACTAGGCTCTGCTGGGGGTGGGATTAAAGTGGAGTGTCAACTTTATCTTTTAAATGTCCTCTTTCCAGATAAGCCAGACCTTTAAGAGCATCCTAATGTGTGATTACAAGGCCATCAGTTCTCTCTCTCCCTCTCTCTCTCTTTTTCCTCTAGGGGAAAAAATAACCTTTGCAAAACAACTTCATATGTATTAGCTGTTTGGGGTGAAATTTCCCTTAATTAACATCTATCTGAACCCAAAATAACCAAATTATACAGAAGGTATCTTAAAACTCCAGGAAATAGACATTTCTCTTGGAGAAGATCTTAAGTGTTTATGTGTAGTAGGGACCAGACAGGAGTGGGTGGGTTTCCCTAGGGAAGCCAATCTTCCTTTTGGCCTCAGAGAGTGGGGAGGTGGGGATGTGATCTTCTGGTCTCCTTCCTTGCTACTCACTGGCCTCCTTTTGCCTCTTGCTGAGTAGGCCAAATCCAAAATTTAGTAGGGCTTCTCTATTTTGAACCTCCTCTTCAAGGATATCCCCCAAGAAACTGATGGATGCTCCAACAGAACTACAAAAATTTTAAGGCAAGTAAGTGAAAGTTTGACCCAACATATAAATGTCCCATTTTATATAGCTTCTGGGATAAATCTTAAATGTTTTTCAGGCATATAACTTTGTTATTTGGGGCTTTCTAGGGTCTAAAAGATGGATGTCAAGCAAGGATCTACTATCCCTTAATTACCACAAAACATAAGACTAAATTGGATCAACTTCTGAATAATCCCTTATAAATAATAAATGTATTTTTAAATATGAAACAAAAATGATAAATTAAAAAACTCTCCCTGTGACTCTTTAAGACTCATAGTTAAACATCTCTCAAAGAATGAAGCAATGTTCGGGAAGATTCTTCACTAGAAAAATGTCAACTTTAACTCAAAAGTTAACCCCAGACCCCATACATTCCAAAATTCCTTCTGACAAGCAAAAATGAGGAAAACTTGTCCACATAATTCTAGGGAAGAAAAACCTGGTATAAATTTATCCACATATCTTCAGTAACAGCCCCTCAAAACAAAGTGAAGAATGGACTTAATATTTACAATGCTCCTACATTCCAAAGTCACAGACAGAAACAAAAATGGATCATACCAACCCCAGCAAAAAGTTTCCAAGGGATTGAGATCAAAGTGAAGAAAAATAGAGCAGGAGTCTCACACACACACACACACACACACACACCACCACCACCACCACCAGTTTCACAATTACCCTCCATTTACACATTCAGCAATTACTCATTGAGAATCTACTGTATACCCAGTAGAGTATCAGACAGTGCAGTGAAGCAGTGTTATCAGTGACAATTTTGAGTTACAAACAGCAGAATCCATCCTGGCCAATTTCAATGGCAAAAGGAAATTGATTAAACAGTAGTACATATCTCTCCACAAGGGCCAGGAAGCCAAGCCTTAAAGCTATATGTCCAGGAATAATGCCCATCCACAGCCTATTGATGTCCCTAAGGAAAATCCACTGCACCAATACTCAGTGCCAAAGACACTTAGGACCCTTAGGCAAGGAAATATCCCACTGTTACCTCCTTTGCATCTCTCTACCATCAACCTTAGCAAAAGATCAGTTCCCTCCCATGCTGCCATCTCCTGCAGCTCACTTCCAAATCTACCTTGCGTGGCCTGTGTCACAGAGCCCAGGTCACAGTCCTGTCCCTTGGCCCCAGAGGAATCGAAGATACGCATTTTCTGCCTTCTACATTGGAAAGGTAAGCCTCAAATATGGGAAATCACCAAAAGGTTGGGTGACCACAAATGTTTGCTCTAAGATAGGACACAGTCTGACAATATGGCGCATTCAATCCAGCATAACAGTATGGAAACAAAAACAAAACCAAAAATCTATAGGCAGTGATTACCAATGTCATGCAGACCTTCCTAAACACGATCTAATAACAATTTTATGTTAAGCATTATACAAAGTTTATCTGGCTTGAGCTTTTCTTCCCTAAAGGGTTATGGTCTCTGCCTTTTCCCACAGTTTCATACTTAACATGAATCAGTCCAGTTGTTATGTTAAATAAAAAGAAAACATGGATTAAATACTTACGTGATAGATTCTAGGCTTCTGTGTGGAACATTGTAGCAAAGAAAATCAACTTTTAGATTCAAATTCCGGGCTCCCTATTATTAGCCATGTGTCTTTATTTCCCTACACCTTAGTTTCTGCTTCTGCTGCACCTACTACGTAGACTTATTTAGGAAGATTAAAAAGAAACAAACACATAAAAAACTCCATACAGGGATTAGCACTGTTGAATATTATCCAACAATTACTTAATCTTTATGATGACATTACAAACTGGCATCATTATCCCCATTTGAATTGATAAAAATGAATCTGAAGTTTGGAGAGCTGAAGTCGTGTGCCCAAGGTAACACCAAGACGGCGCTGGAATTTGAACCCAGGCTTTTCGATGTCAAGCTTGGCCTTTTTCCACCATACCACCTGCTAAACCTTAAAAGCCATTGCAAATAAGAACTCATCATGGCTCATAAGGGTTCTCAGAAAATCTTCCCTATCCTACTGAACAAAGTTTCTTTGCTAGAGAAAATGTACCAACGAACATAGGGAACCCACAAAAATGAGCTCTGTTATGCAGTGGTGAATTTTTTAACCACAAAATCCTTTTTTCCCAAAGAATCAGGTAGGATTAGGGAACCATAAGACATATTTGAGAAACACTAGAGAGGAAAGAAATTAGTCAACTGAATATAGAAAAAAAAATGAGATAATTCAAGTGTGACAGGAAACTTCCAACATACCCCTTTCAGAAGAGGGTGTCCCCTGGCTCAAATATCAATTTGATATTTGATATCAAATATCAAATTCATGCTTGGCATGAATTCTGATACCATGGAGGGACAAATCAGGTTTTATGACTAGTTGTACTCAGTATTGATATTGACAAGATCAGGTTCCATGTTCAACATACAACCTTCTGATTAAGTTTTAGCTTCCTCTGTAGCCATCCTACAGGGAGAAATGCTGGGCAAGCTGGTATAAATGCCTGGTGCCCTTGACAGTTGTATTTCTTGTTGTAAATTGATACAAATATTCCACCCAGCCAGTAAGAGTATCCAGTCCACTAGGCAGATTATTTTTCAGCGTAAGTCAAACCATCGTCACTTGTCAGTTTTGTGGGTATGAGATAGTCTTCAAGAGTTCCTAGGTACTGACAAAATCCAGTTTCCAAAGCTACAAATGTTAAGACCAGACAGAACCTGGGCCCTACTATCTTCACCAAGGAAATGTGACCCTTTCAGCACTGTGTAGGCATCCCTTTAAGGGTCTGTTATGCTCCTTTAAGACTAAACATTAAGATTCCTTATGCTTTGGCCCTCATTTGCCTTCCCCTAAAGCCCTAGATTCTCAAAAAAACAGCTGAAATGAAATGAAAACACAAATTCCTGATCTACCTTACCCACCAACGAGCATCTCTAGGGTTCAAGTTTTGAAAGCAGGTACCCAGGTAAGCACAGTTCTCTAACTGGCAAAACCTCAACAAGTTAAAACCAAAGGAACTCTGCAGTGCCACAAAGAACAATCATGCATGTCTTATCCTGCAGGCAGGAGTCAATCTTCCATGCTGAACTTCCACGTTGAAAAAAACCCATGCAAGGAGTCAGCTCTGCACCAGTCAGTTGGCTGTGCCCACAGGGATGCCTGGATTGTGAATCTCTCCTGGAGAGAGGCTGGGGTGCTGGGAAGATCATTTTCATGAATACACTTACTTTTCTCCTTTGAACAAGCACACCTGTTTTCTCTACTAACTCTGCGGCTTCGGTCACTTGTGCTCTAGGGAAAGCAGTTGTTAGAAATAGCAGATGCAAAATTTACACAGCAGAGAGCATTCCATCCTTTCAGTTTACAAATTCTGCAGAAAACGACCCAAGTGGTGCAGGACTATTTTATGAACTGTGACCTCAAGCCGCTCATTGAAAATGCAGTTACTATCAAATTGTTCTTTGCAGATTTCCATTTTAAATGATAAACACATTTTGGGTTAGTTACACTTGAACCAGCCACACTTGTATTACAATATTCTTTCCAAAAAGTTTGTACTGTGTAATATTACATGATTGCTTCAATTTTACAGATGGAGAAACTGAGGCACAAGCATCTTGTGCAAAATTTCTGGAAAATGACACAGAAAACATAAGACAGCTGTCTACTGCAAATGACAAAATCTAAAAGAGATCTACCGTAAAGAGGTTGATTGGAGGTGTAAAGTTTGCAGTGTGTTCCCTCTTGGCCAGAATCTCCTTTTGGATGGATTTGCCTGGTGAGACTTGCATGAAATTGACCTCTGAGGATAGAGTCCAGCTCTTTGGTATCATGAATGCTATTATTCAAATGAGAAAATTGGTGCCTGGCCATTTCCAGTTCAATGACTCAAAAATGGGGAGTAAAGATTATTTTTAAAGTATCAAAGGGTAGATAATACAAGCAAGAGCAAAAAATTAAATTTACGAATTGGAAACTGTCTCAAACTAGCACAAACGAGGAAAGGGATGGGGGTAGAGGAGAAAGGGGAGGATCCAGGTCTGCAGTCAAATGGATGAATAAGAGACTCTTTAAACCATTCAGTATGTGCAATTGTTTGATTTTTTTAAGATTTCTGCACTTAATAAACAGTGCCATGAATTTAAGAGAATATATTTTAATTTCTCTAGGTTTACTTCACAACATAAATTTTTAAATTCCAAGAAATATGTTCAGTATAAAGCCTGGCCCTTCTCTCACATTTAATAGTCCCTCAACCTGAATGTGCATCAGAATCACCTGGGGAACTTGTTAAAAATCCATTCAGAACATATCTACTGATTCTCAATTTCCAGGGATGCTGCTTGGAATTGCATTTTTTCAAAGGTCACGCATGGTTTCTTGGTCACCAGTGACATTTGGGGACTGCTGCCCTAGATATACTGGTTTGGGGGGGACCTGAAAAAATGTGTGGCTGTTGGATCTGAATTATACAGTCCGCAGCACCTTCCTTCCTATTCTCAGGTCTTCTCAGTGTCTCACCAGGGCTCCTTGTCTACAATTTTAGCCCTTCCTCTTAACTGTCCCTTGGAATCTATTCTCTTTCTCTATGCCTATGCTCCCCACATGGCTCACAGGGGTGTCACCCTTCCTGGCTAAAACTATGCTCCTAGCACTCCCTACCTGAAGTCACCAAGAGTGGGATAACCCACGTCACTCTCCTGTCATGGCTGGGAAATTGTCCTCCTCCCACAAGGTTTCAAATATTTCATCGAGTTACAATAAAAGGACTGCTGTGCATTTAAATAATGTTCCCAAAATTCCTGTTCTGCAGTAATTTGGTACAAGTTTTCCTGAGACCACGGTGGAGAGAGGTGAGGGAGGAGAGTCTTTGTCCAAAGATAAATAGGATTTTGAGCAATGTCACCCCATGTAACACCAGAAAGCATCCCTCACTTACCACCTTTACCCCTTCACAGGTATCCCCTGCTTTCTCAGAAGTACTGGGGCTATACTTATTGGTCTCCTTTGTCAGGAAGGAGATCCAGGTCTCTTTTAGGTGTCTCTACAGGCCTCATGGACACAAGCTCCTGGCAGCCTGCTCTAGCATAACCAGGTGTCCTAGAAGAGCACACAAAATAGCAAGATTCTTCTTTACAAAAGAAATGTCTTCTGACACTTGACTTTTTCCTACATGTACCTGAGAATGCGTATCCATATTCTCTAAAGACTACAGGGACCCTTCCAGATTCCATGTGACATCTCTCCTCTTCATTTCTCTCTCTACACTTTTTCTTGAGAGATTAGTGCCACAGACCTGCTGTTACACAATCTGTTAGCCATTGCTTTAAGCAAAGGTTTTCATAGTGAAATCTATTTGGGAAGCACTGGATTAAAAACAGGTTAATCAGATCCAACAATGGGTAAAAGGAATTATACACCACATCTAAATGGGATTTATCGCAGGTATGCAAGTCTAGTTCAACACTCAAAAAAATCAATTAATATAATCAATCACATCAACAGGCTAAAAAAAAAAATCACATAATATATTGATAGTTACAGAAAAAGCATTTGACAAAATCCAATACCTGTTCATGATTAAAACTCTGAGTAAACTAGGAATAGAGGGGTACTTCCTCAACTTGATAAAGACTATCCATAAAAACCCTACAGCTCACATCGTACTTAATAATGAGAAACTTGAAGCTTTCCTAGTAGTATCGGGAATGGGACAAGGTTGTTTCCTCTCACCACTTTTTTTTTTTCAACATCTTCCTGAAGGTTTTAGCTAATGCAATAAGACAAGAAAAGGAAATAAAATGCATACAAAATACACAGATGACATGACCATCTATGTAGAGAATTTGAAAGAATTCACCAAAAAAATTCTAAAACTAATAAATGATTACAACAAGGCTATAGAATACAAGGTTAACATACAAAAAGTCCATTGTTTTCCTATATATCAGCAATGAACAAGTGAATTTGAAATTTAAAAACATATTACCATTTATATTAGCACTCAAAATATGAAATACTTGGGTATAAATTTAACAAAGTATGTATGAGATTGATATGAAGAAAACTACAAAACTCTGATGAATGAAATCAAAGGAGAACTAAATTATGGAGAGATATTTCATATGCCTGGAAGATTCATATTATCAAGATGTCAGTTCTTCCCAACTTGATCAGTAGATTTCATGCAATCCCAATCAAAATCCTAGCAAGTTATTTTTTAGATATTGACAAATGGATCCTTAAGTTTATGTGGAAAAGCAAAACACCCAAAATAACAACTTAATATTGAAAGAGCAGAATAAACCTGGAGGACTGACATTATCTGACTTTAAGACTTACTAAAAGGTATAGTAATCAAGACTGTGTGGTATCAGCAAAAGAACTGACAAGTAGATCAATGGAACAGAATAGGGAACTCAGAAATAAACCTACATAAATATAGTTAACTGATCTTTGACAAAAGAACAAAAACAATACAATGGTGCAAAGAAAGTCCTTTCAACAAATGGTGCTTGTACAACTGGATATCCACAGACCCCACCACCACCACCAAAAAAATGATCTCAACATAGGCCTTACACCTTTCACAAAAATTAACTTAAAATGGATCACAGACCTAAATATAAAAAGCAAAACTATGAAACTTCTAGAAGACAACATAGGAGAAAACCTAGATGTCTTCGGATTGGGCAATGACTTTTTAGATACAACACCAAAGACAAGATCCATGAAAGAAGTAATTGATAAGCTAGATTTCATTAAAATAAAAAACCTTCCATACTGTGAAAGACAATGTCAAGAGAATGAGTAGACAAGCCACAAACTGGGACAAAATATTTGCAAAGACCCATCTGATAAAGGATTTTTTATCCAAAGAACTCTTAAAACTCAGTAAGAAAACAAGCAACCTGATTAACAAATGGGCCAAAGATCTTAATAGACACCTCACCAAAGAAGATATACAGATGACAAATAACCACATGAAAAGATGTTTCACATCATATGTAATCAGGGAAATACAAATTAAACAATAATGAGATATCACTACACATCTATTAGAATGGCCAAAATGTGGAACACTGACAATACCAAATGCTGGCAAGGATGGAGAGCACATGAACTCTCATTCATTGCTAGTGGAAATGGAAAATGGTTCTGTCACTCTGAAGACGGTTTGGCAGTTCTTACAAAATCAAACATATTCTTACCATATGCTCCCAGCAAAGGAACTCCTTGGTATTTACCCAAATGAACTGAAAACGTATGTCTACAAAAAAAACAAACAAACAAAACAAAAACCTGCACATGCATGTTTATAGCAGCTTTCTTCATACTTGCCAAGATTTGGAAGCAAAGAAAATGTCCCTTATGTAGATGATAAATTGTGCTACATCCAAACAATGGAATATTATTCAGGGCTAAAAGTAAATGAACTTTCAAGCCATGAAAAGACAGGAAGGAAACTTAAATGCTACTCCTAACTGAAAAAAGCCAAACTAAAAAGTCTACATACTATACAATTCCAACTGTATGACATTCTAGAAAAGGCAAAATTAAGGAGACAGTTAAAAGATCAGCGGTTGCCAAGGGTTAGTGGGGAGGGGCGAATAGGTGGAGCACAGGGGACTTTTAGAGCAGTGAGGGTACACATGTATAGGAGCGGGGGGCTTTTATATTATAGAGCATGCTCTCAACTACATTACTTAATCAAACGATAAATAATTAGATTAATAGAACACAATCAAAACTAATCTGAGATATTATACAATTCACCTGATAGAGGTGGTTAAAGAAATAAAGGCAGAGAGGCAAAGAAAGTAAGTCCAGATTAATTGCAAATATTATGTATCACTGCAAAGGAGCTTTTCAAAGATAATTTTATATGCAACTAATGATTGAGTATTAGTCAATACTAATTGTAGTGTTCATTATACTACATGAAAAACCAATGATGTATTATATGTTGGCTAACTGAACTTCATAAAAAATAAAAAATAAAAGTCATAAAGGTTATATTGTGGGGATCACAACTATACATGTAGAGAATGAATAAAAAACAAAATAACTTGGGAACCTGAGTAGCTGAGTTCGTTAAACAACTGCCTTCAGTTCAGGTCATGATCCTGGAGTCCTGGGATTGAGTCCCAAATCAGGCTCCTGGTTTGGTGGAGAGGCTGCTTCTCCCTCTGACCCTTCCGCCCTCATGCTCTCTTTCTCTCTCTCATTCTCTCTCAAATAAATAAAATCTTTTAAAAAATAGCTCTCTAATATTCTGTAAATGGCTAACTGTGGGTTGGGATAAACATTTTAAGCATAGCTGTGTCTGAAACAGAAAGGTGAGGACTATGTGCAGTTTCAAATCATGTTAGAAGACTCAGTAGGCTTGGATGTCAAAGATATAGGTGAAAAGTTTTAATAAAATTGTTTCATAAACTTTGATAGTGAAAAATGCAATATTTCTAATTCAAATTATTTTATATAGTAGGTGATTTTGAATACATATACAAACTACATTTAAAAGCTACATCTGGGGCTCCTGGGTAGCTCAGTCTGTTAAGCATCTGACTCTTGATCTTAGCTCAGATCATGATCTCAGGGATGTGAGTTCAGGCCCCACATTGGAACCTACTTTAAAAATCAATCAATCAATCAATCAATTAAAATCTGTATCTCTATGTAGACAAATGACTCATTCATCTATATCCCTGTAAGTTAATATAAGTGCTTTATTCTTTGAAAGATCTTTTCATTGCAAAGTGAAAATTCTAACCCCCGGAAATATAGCCACTTAGCTGTATTATGGGCCACCATCAAGTCCTGCTTTGGAAGAGCCTCCTGTAAGTCGCTGGATTGCTAGAATCCTCAAGGGGCCTTGTTTCTCTATTCTGGTACTTAGCACAACCAGATTCCAAATGGATTGCCTACCTTCTCTGATTCAATGAGTTTTCTTTGCAGAAAGAAAGCTGTAAGACAAATGTATTGATACAAATAAGAAAATGTTGGACGTAGAGGCATGCATTATTCTTTTTTCCAATGTCCCCAACCTGTGAGTGAGATCTTATCCCTCAGTTAAAGGTTGTATATTCAGAATATTATTTTTCTTGGGTTTTGGGCATAATATCATGAGCTAAGGGCCACTGATCATATACTCCCATTACAATATTCTTCCCAAAACACCCAGGCTTTTCCCCATATGTCTACTCTTAGCCTCATGGTTGGGGAGAAAGACAACTTATCAACACTACATAATTATCAAATGTTCAATCTATTAGGAAGAGATAAATCTGTAATTAAATAAAGTATCAACTTTCCTCTTAGGTACAGGATTCTTATCTAAGTACAACTTCAAGCTACTGTGCCAAAAATAGAACTCACAAACCAGATATAAATATTAATATTTGTGTTAAATATTAGTATTATTAGTTTTTTAAATATGACTGGCACTGTCTCTATAAACTTTGGAAGCAGTATACAATTTATTTCCTCATCAAACAAAATCTTTGGCTGTGACTTCATCAAGAATGGACTAAAAACAAAGGGAGTTCTGTACAGACTCCTCCTCATAACACTAGCTCATTTTGGGTACAATATCTCTTCCATCCTCCAAAATGGGATTTGGAGCTCTAATTGAGCACTTTTTTCCTTCTTTTCATTACAGATGTAAGCATCCATGGTGTTGCCTGGCAGGAGGAAGCCCAGCATTCCTCATCCCCTTCTGCCAAGTCAACACACCCCATCAGAGGAGAAAGTACAACTTCGTGGACCCTTTCAAAGCCAAGTTGCCCTGGAACGGGTGAGCAAGCCAACTCTTGAAAAGATTCAGGAAAAGCAGATAGTGGAATATTTTGAGTATGTCAACCCTGTACACAGGTTTTCCTACTTCACAATGATGCTCTTCTTTGCTTTTTAATTTCCAGGCATGACACTGTCATGCCTAGCCCATCCCCAGCCCTAGTTGTGTCCATTCCCTTTTTCTACTGCTCTGAGCACCTTGGTCCAGAAGATACATGAGCATCCTGCCTATATGAACAAATATTCTAAAATCTATTCCCAACTATGATTTTAAAGAAAGTTATATCTGGGGAGTGGTGGGGGGAGGGAAAGAACAGAATTTAGAGATTATCTAGTCCAAAGATTGAAAATTTAAATTCCTAATGGGGTCAGGGAGTACATGAGTAAAGCAAGCCACGTATGAGACAATAGGGAGCAGTGAAGACTGTGGGTGTGGCATACTGCCTAAAAACATCCTTCTGAGTCTAACCTAAAATACCCATTTCACAGATGATGAAACGTAGTCCAAAAAAGGTAAAGTAATTTGTCAAGATGAAAATTAAGGTTAGCTTATTTTCCTAAATTTGTTGCCCTTAGATAAGAAGGGAAGATTATAACTTTCCCCAGACCTGAGTTCTCTTTTTTGGGGGGTACATAAAACCTGTAATTTAGGGTATTAAAAATGCCATCCTCCTGGATTATGTGCCCTCCCAGTCTTACTCCACCCCGTGGGCTATGGCCAAGGCCACATTTGTTCTCAGGAATGTGCTGTCTAGGGAGGATTCCTGGGATGTGATCTGTGGTCAGTGAGAAAGCCCTTTTGATCCCAGCCACAAGAATGCAGCTGAGCTCAGAATCCCTCTCTCCATAAATCAGAGTCCTCCCAGGAATCACCGGGCGTGGCTCCCCACGCAGGTGCCCGACTGCTCCAGAAATCCTAAGGGGGCATTCCCTCACTTTGAAAGCCTTCTAGGAGCTGCTGGAGTAAAAAATGGTAAATCCATAAGACTCTGCATTCACATACAAATTCTTCCTGACTTTCTGGGCATCTGTTTTGTTCATTCTTAGCAGCCAGGTGTGAGCGCCTGTCTGCTTTGCTTCTGTTTGTTATTTTGTGTCTAACCTTCAACTCTGAATTTGGGTCAGCTTGTGAACACTGGCCAAAGAGTTCTGTGTGTACACTGTTTTAAATTTGTCCAAGGATGCAGAAGGAAGCAGCAGTTTATGTCGTTTAAGAAGTCGGCAAAAGACGGCCGCCTAAGACTCTGGGCCCAGCCAGCTGACTGAAGCCTGGCTGGTGAATTTGGAATCTTCCCTTTACCAGCAACAACCTTTCCCCAACTCAGACCTGCATGAGGTCAGCATGAGATACTCGCCAGGAAGACTCGTGCCCAGGCCTGGTTTGGAAGGTTCAGGTACCCCCAGCAGATAGGAAGTTTTTCAATGATTCACACCCCAGGATGTTCAGCAGTGTACATTCCAGCTCCCACATCCATGAAGATACAACAACAGTAGCATTTACTAAATACTCAATGGCTATTCGGTACTCATTACTCTACCCATTTACTTGACCCGCTTAACCCATTTGGTACCCAAGTACTCTACAGAAATTTTTTTCATTTAATTCCCACAACAGCCCTATGAAGTAGAGTTCTGTAAATGAGTGAAGCAAGCCAGAGTCATCATTATTACAATCTCCATCATATGAGAACAGTTAAGTTAATTTGCCCAAGTTCATCAAACTAACAAATAGTGATGCAAAACTTAGATTACACTTATTCTGGGCTGCCTGGGTGGCTCAGTGGGTTAAGCCTCTGCCTTCGGCTCAGGTCATGATCTCAGGGTCCTGGAATTGAGCCCCACATCAGGCTCTCTGCACAGCGGGGAGCCTGCTTTCCCCTCTCTCTCTGCCTGCCTCTCTGCCTACTTGTGATCTCTCTCTGTCAAATAAATAAATAAAATCTTTAAAAAAAAAATGACTTATTCTGATCCTGGGGAACCACGAAACTAGAAATGCACATTTCCAGAGAGAAATCTCACCAAGTAGGTTACACCTTTGAAATATGCCTGAGCAGTTGTCAGACGGAGAGGCATCTCCTAGGGACTGTGAGGGCTTCCAAGTCACAAGCAAAGAAGGAAGGAGGGTAGGGCACCAGTTTTACTAGGACTCAAGGAGCCCCAAATTCATGTACACCTCATGGACAAGCAAGGGGATGCAGGCAGCCTCCTTGTGCTGGTGGCGGAAGATACAGGTGCTGCAGGAGAAGGTCACATCCCCCTGGAACCAACCTCAAAGGGGTAGGATACAGTCTGGCGGTCTTGGAAAAGCTACAGTGCATTTTTTACAAAGCCACAATACAGGACACTCCTAAACACACTTGCCTGATAGAAAATCTGTTTAGTCCCTTCTGAGTTTCTTTAAGGCCAGAGGAGATCTGGGCACATGTCACCAAGTCAAAGCAGGCTAGGGCAGTACGAGGTAGGTCCCAGCAGCGAGGGTGCAGTCTGCCCAGGCCTTTTCATCGCCTGCTTCTCTGTCCTCCTTCCCTCCCTGACTCCCAGAAATGACTCAGAAGAGCAGCTAAGGTGACTCAGAGAGAAGTCCTTTCAATTTCTCAAGAAAACTCGTGCGTGGCCCACAGAGAGGTGCATTTCCTTATGGCCGTGTTATTTTAAAGTCAAATAAGTCTCCAAAATGAAGCCACCATCCTAGCGCTGGGCCAACTCACACTACAGGCCATTTTTAGTGGAGAGAGGCTATTTAAAATAAATCCAAGCAGGCTTGAAAATGTTGATTTATTCTTCTAAGACGTTGAATCACACCGCATGGATTGGTGGAAGCCAGTAAAAATTCTGAGACTAGTTCTTGAAAGTGGGACAAACACAGTTGCGGGGGATGTCCCCAGACAGAGCCATAGGGCAAGGCCCATGTGACTGCTCTGTGGGGCCAGTGCTCCAGGATGTGGAGGCAGGGACCGCGCAAGCCCGTCCCTTTTTCCCCTCCCTATTCTGGCTCTCTGCTTCTGGCCACTCTAACACCCTTAATACTGGAGAGTTAAGAGGATGTGAAGTTAAAATAGTCACCTTGGTTCTTTAAAGTGGCTAAATTAAGGTGACTTATATAATGACCAAATATAATATATTATAATATTTATAAATATAATAACACTTATAGAATTATCAGCACAGGTGATGTATAAAATGCTCAAAACTATCTGCATAACGGTTTTCCTTATCGTCACCATATAACTCTCTCTGTCCTCTCAAAATACTCCAGAAACCTAAGAAAATAAAATAGTTTCAGTACCTCTGTTAACCAGAGGCATGAGGGCCTCCATGGGTCTTAACTTTAGTCTTGGGCTGATATAGCAGAATACCATAGACTGGGTGGCTTATAAACATTTATTTCTCACAGGTCCCTGGGCTGGGAAGTCAATGAGCAAGGCATTGGCAGATTCAAGGCCTGGTAAGGACCAGCTTCCTGGTTCAGAGACAGCCATCTCCTAGCTATGTCCTCACAGGATGCAAGCAGAAAGGGAGTTCTTTGGGGTCTCTTATAAAGGCAGTAATTCCACTCATGAGGACTCCACCTTCAAGGCCTAATCCCCTCGCAAAGGCCCTACCTCCAAATACCATCACATTGGGGATTAGATTTCAACGCATAGATTCTGAGGGGACAAAAACATTCAGTCTACAGCAGGCCTCAAGACAGCTTTCTTCTCACTCACTTACCTGGGATCAAGCTCAGACAAATGGCTGTGGAAGAATCCGTTCTACTGTGCTTTCTGCCCAGTCCTCATCTTCAACCCATTCGCAAAGTGATCAAAGTGACTTTTCTTGAACCTTCTTCTTCCCCTCTCTCCCCTCATAGACGCTTCTCCTACTCTTGGGTGCCATCTGACAAGGTAATTCATACTAGTAGCTAGGATATGAGAGTCTTAGTGGACATCGACACCAAAGTATCATACTATAAAAGAGTGGAAATTATAACCTGAAAGGCCATCCTCCAAATGTTAACCCTGTGTAAGAGGGTCCGCTCTTGTAGAACATGTGCCTGGGGCCAGCCAGCGATGTGAGTGAGCAAGGCCTAATGGCTGCGGGGGTCTGGGCACAGGAGAGCACACACCCAGACCTCTGGAGGTCAGGCGGCATGCAGCTGTGACCACAGACAGATCACAGGTGTTATCTCCCTGTGAGAACACTGGCCCTGCTCTCAGAGACTACAGTGATTCCAGAAAAGCCAGAACTATAGATTTTTCATGTGAAATCTAAAAATTTCCATGTTAGTTCCTAATTCGGTTGAAAAACAGAAAAATAAAGTGAACCAGGGCAAACAACCCCCATCAACCAGCTGCTGTGGCTCCCAGGTTGCCAACTTGCTCACTTTTGGCCCAGTCATGCAAAGGTTCGGGGTCTCCAGAACCATGTGAAAGAGTCCTGGTCACTAATGATAGCGAAGAGAAAAGGGATTGTCATGCTCACACCCTGTTTTGGTCAGTGGAGTTGAGGATCCCCGCCCCCCAGACAACAACACAGCCGAGGCTTATTTGAAACACAGGCATGTTCCTGGTGGGCTTGGGGCCCAGGCTTCTGCCTACATCTATGCAGCAGAGTACATCTGCTTCTTCTCGACTTTTTCAGCCACCTCCAGACGCCTACCACCCAGCCCATGTGTTGTTCAAGACAATCCCAGGCCTGGCTCCTAGATCCAGCCCAAATTCGCCATGGTCACACACATCCCTCCCTCATCCTCTGTTCTGGAGACAAGTCTGACTTTGGAAAGCTGAATTCTCCAACTGCTACCCTCTAACATTCACTATGTGAGAGGTTGGAGGTATTGAGGCTTTCAATGCTAAAGGCTATTTCCTTAATTAAGCGAAAGTAATGACAGAAACACTTTCCTCCCAATGTCTCAGAATCAGTCCTGAAGTCCTGGAGATGGAGAATGACCCATTTTTCTCCCCAGTAAGGAATGTTTTCACAACACTTTGGGCTCACAGTTCCCAACGTGCTAAGTAGAAACATGCTGAATCTTGAACTACATATGTGGCAAAGCGAATGTGCATAGAGGGAAATTTTTGATTCAGTTCATCAACTTTCTGTAAAATTCACCCTTCGGGATTTCAAAATCCCTTCTGAGAAGAGGCTTTCGTGGCAGCTGACAAAGGCTCCTGACAAAGCTTCGTAAATCCAGTTGTCCTCACCAGCCGGTCCCCCATATCTTCTGGTTGTCCAACCAGCACATTTCCAAACACTGTCTTTTCTCTCTGGGAGACACAGCAGGCTAAATTCAAGTTAAACTGAAGAAGAGAGAAGGAGAAACCCTTGCCTGCCTCAGAATGTGTCCCCCAATCTTATTAGGGAAAACAAGGGTTACAAAAACAGGTTTGTTTTAACTCTTATGGTCACTGGCTGAAAGAATAAAAAGAAAGCAAGCTATTGTGTTCTTCTTCAGATTAGCCCTCTAGTCTGTCACGGTAATACTGATTAGTAAACAATGTCCATAATTAAACTGTTGTCGGAGACACAAATGCCCCACGAGCCTGAGCTAATGAGGCGGCATTCAACTCCTTCACAAAGGCCAGCTAAATACAATCCCAGGAATGTTAATGCTGCCAAGTATCTGGGAGGCTCTCAACAGCGGAAGACCACTGAGTTGAGGTCATTAAGTCTCCACAGACTGCTAGAGAATTCTGTGCCAGTGCTATTTGTTTGTTTAGGACATGTGCTTAGGTACGAGGAATTGGAAATCTCTGAAACCAAATTGAGCACATTGGGCATCAAAGCACCCCAAGTCCTCTGCTGAGGCCTGTGACATTCATGTGCATGACAAGGGGGCAAGGGGGCCACAGTCTCCTAATTGTTCCAGAGACCTTTTAGTCTGGGTGGGGGGAGACTACATGTCTTGGTATTTATGTCATTAATTGCACCGAAATCCTCAGGGCAAGGTTTCCTTGAAGTCTGGCTGTATGTTAACAAGAGCACAATAGATCTATTAGAGAATAGTTTTCCCTTCCTTTTGCTCTGGGAGATAGAAGTTTCTCCATAAAATACCATCCTACGGAATTATTTTGTCTAGAAACCAGAGAAGCACATCTATTCTTCAATTCTAGAGAGTATTCCCACAAGGAATGTTTTATTTTCCTTTCTGTTATTCTTGGACTCTCTTGAAAATTCCAAGATGTGCCCCAAATCACATTGCAATAAGGAATATCACATCAGGGGAGACTTTCTCAATGAGGAGTCCCGCACACGACCATTTCCGCCATATGTCCACGTTCACAATACACTCTTAGCAGCCCGCGGGCCCCTTCACAACTGGCCCCAGGCTGCCAACATCCCTTTAGTTATTCCTTGAAGCTCCAAGAGGGGATCCAGATCCTGTCTCCTGGGGCACAGGGGCTTCCCACCGGGAAGATTTTTTTTTTCTTTTTTTTTTTTTTGCCCTGAGATGAGGATGGGAGAGAAAGGGGTCTACACACCTGACATCCCAGCAACATTTCACCACAGCCTTGAAGATGTCATCAAGAGGTCAAGCTCCCTGGGGGGACAAGATTATGACACTTCTCTACTCCCAGAGATCAAAGGGAAACCAATTCCTGTCACAAAACTTCTAGGAAGGCAGGAAAAATGCTGGACCTGCCACAACTTAGTTCTGTCCATTCATTTATTCATTTGGAAAAGTCGATGCAAGTCCACTACAAGCCAAGCCCTGGGGAGACAGAGGAGCAAATCAAAACAATCTCCTCACTCAGATAATTTATTGCCTACTGGCAGAGACAAATATTACCCAAATCTTTGCACACTTAACCATGAAAAGTGCTCTGTGGAACAACAATGACAAAACCAGAATGCAAGCAAACCATTTAAGCAGGCTGGTTGTCCTTTTCCCAATCTGTTGAATGCCAAAGGCTAACAGGAGTTCTCCTAGGTGGTGGGATAATTGAGCATTTTATTTGATTACTGTCTCTTTATGCATTTTTTTCCTTGGAAGCTAGATAACTTCATCATTCAGACCATAGGTGTGGAAGCAAATCAGCTATCTGATCTAGAGCCACTGACAAACTCTCTGAGCCTCAGTTTCCATATTCTGAGACATGGGCAATGACAGCCCCTTCCTCAGTGGCTGGCTGTAAGGATTAAGTAAGATGAATATCAAGAGCAGGAGCATGTTACAGAGCAGATACCCTGAAGATAACTTATGTCCACAAAAAAATGAAAATACGTCAAGTTGCACATGGCTCTTTGGGTTGTTTTTTTTTTTTTCAAGATCTTATTTTTTTTTATTCATGAGAGACAGACAAAGAGAGACTGAGAGAGAGAGAGGCAGAGGGAGAAGCAGGCTCCCCGCTGAGTAGGGAGCCGGATGAGGGACTCGATCCCAGGATCCCAGGATCATGACCTAAACTGAAGGCAGCTGCTTAACCATCTGAGCCACCCAGGCGCCCCTAGTTTTTGTTTTTAATGAGAGGATTGCTCTAGGTAATCTCTGCAGCCCTAGCACCTGTCAGTACAAGACCCCCATCCTACAATTACAGTCGTTCTTTATGTACTACTGGCCTTCCGGGTCTTTTGTCAAGGACAACATGGGATTCTACTTCGGAGAACAGCAGACCCACCCTCTAAATGTCCTCTGATGTGTGTCTTCATAACTCCTCTGTGATGGCTTTCTCTCCCTCCAATGCCTCTATTCCGAAGGATATATGAGGCCGGGGGTATTGTTTGGGATTCAGAGGTTGGGATTGAGGAGAAAGGGGTGGTAACATTTCTTCCCCACCCTGTCCCCCAAATTCAAGCTCTACCCAAGCCTGAGGTATAGTCATAACTATGAATAGCACTGGTTATGAAACAACCTGATCCTTTGTAAAATGCAGTCACAGAACCTGGCTTGCCGACCTCTTATGACAATGCATTCCACAGACTTCATGGAAGGCTCTCCAGCCTTTAAAATATGGTTAAGTAAATAAATAACTTACCAGCCCCAAATTCCTACACACCCCATTTCTTCTGACTTCTATGAGGGTGACCTCTGGCAAAACTCAACAAGAAGAAAGAGCGACCCAGTCACATACTTTGTCACATAAATATCAGGAACTGCTCTACAAAATGTAGAGTAGTTCCAGACAGTGTGCTGGAAAACACAACTGCCTGTGGCTCTTGGCTGGTCTTCTCAATCTCCTTCTGGAAGCAGGCACATCCTAGAAGGAGGTGGTGAAGACTACAAGGCCTTCAATTTCAAGCTAATTGGAAGCTAGGAACATTACTTAAAATTTAAATAATCATATAAAATACCCTACTTTCATTTTACTCCATCTCAGACGTTTTTCATGCACCCCAAAAGATGGGCCTCTTCATTCCTAACTCTACCAAAAAAGAGAACTCTTCTATTATTGTTAACGTGACCCATTGTCACTGAATGTATTGTCTACTGCCTAACTCATGTTTAAAGAGTCCATTTTAACAGAGGCAAAGTTTCAACCAAAGCCCACGTCCAAAAGTGAAAATTTTGCTGCAGCAGGGGACACAATATAATCTCTCTACCCCACCGTGTCCTAGCTGTGTACTTACCCAAAGGGTAAGGACGAGAGTAGCTTCCATGAGAGAGTGAGGAAGGAACAGGCTTTATTTCCACCAAGCGCGAATGTGAGGAAGGGTTGGGGGCGGTGTCTGGGCTGAGTGTTTGCCTCTTGCCCTGTGAAGAAGGATGTGCAGAATATGAAACAAGAGATAAGCAGGCCCCAAAATTCAGACCATGCTCTGGCATCCAGTGGCTTTACTCTGAATACCGCCGGGGCCCCAAGGAGAATCTGAGGCCTGAAGGAAAAGCCATTGGCCTGCCTGAACTGAAGGATGAAGCCAATGTCAGGGCAGCCCCCAGAAGCTGTTCTGAAGACCAAGGACCGAGATATGAAGAGTCCACGTTGGTTTAGGCAAAGCACTCAAATGGGAGGACACTGCTCTCTGATGTCAAGCACGCATGCTCGTCAACTCCCCACTTCACAAAACAAAACATGGAAGCACAGACTGCAGAACACAAAAAGGAACTTAAAAACCAGTTGTAATAATAGAGCTCAATATTATAATTAGGCCCAGCAAGTCTTGAGGTCTCTACCTCAAAAATATCTGGAATTCATCTGCTTCTCTCACCCTCTTACAGCACCTTCTTTTCCCTGTTCTCTCACAACAGGCTCTCCCTCCCTGCTCCCCGCCTCCCTCCCTGCCCATGCTCCGTGTTGCTGGCAGCCTCTCCACAGAGCCTCAGGGCCATCATTCCGACACACAAATCAGGTCACTCTCACGCCCAGCCAGACCTGAAACCAGGGTGAGAAGGATAAGGAACTCGCTCTCAGCATCAGTTATATGCAGGATCAGACCCTGTCTTTATTTAAAATTGTGATGTTTTGTTCACCAAGGATTTTTCATTCATTTCCATTTTTTAAAAAATATACAATTAGGGGCCCTTGGGTGGCTCAGTCATTAAGCATCTGCCTTCAGCTTAGGTCATGATCCCAGGGTCCTGGGATCAAGTCCCGCATCTGGCTTCCTGCTCAGTGGGGAGCCTACTTCTTCCTCTCCCACTCCCACTGCTTGTGTTCCCTCTCTCACTGTGTCTCTCTCTCTGTCAGAAAAATAAATTTTGTGTACATATATATATATATATATATATGTATATATATATATACAGAATTGATCTCAATTATTGAATTTTAGGGGACCCCCTGGAATTTTGTGCCTTACTTTCCTGACATCACTCCTAGGCCCCAACATTCTCCAACCATTTCCTGTACACTCAGAAAACAAACTCCTTTCTCCTTCTTATGGCCTATGTGCCTTGGGTGACAAGACCACAATCTCCTTCTGAACCACTCTCTCCAGCCACATTGGCCCCCATGTTTCCATGTTGCTTGGCATCCCAAGCGCCCTCTGGCTTCAGGATGTTGTGTTTTCTGTCCTCTCATCTTTCAGTGCTCTTTTTCCAAATGGCTGGATTCTCCTTTGGGTAACACTCAGATGTCACCCAAATATCACCATTCACAGGAGTCTACTCTGACTGATCAAACAAACCCTATCCAGCCTTGGTCAGTCTCTTTGACCCATCCTGAGAGAAGGTCTTCATGCCACTCATCAGGGACTGACATTACCTGGACTGTTTATTTGTTTACTTGATTTTTTCTATTTCCCCTCTCCACCCACATAGGATCCATTAGAGGAAAACCTTTCTTTTCGTTCAGCCTTTCTACCAAGAGACAACAAGATCTGGTGCATGGTAAGAACTCAAATGCCTATTGAATGAATGAATGTACTGTAGCTACCAATGATTTAGGTTAATAATACAACTAAATGCACAGTATTTAAAGACCAGACATATGTAAAACCATAAATGTAATATTTTTTAACCAAGTGAATAACTGAAAAAGTGGGACAATTTTCCATTTTTTCCTGAAAGTAGTTCTCTGCGGGGAGGGATGGTCACCATAGTATAGCTGTGAAAAGAATTCCTCTCTTCCATGTGATGTGCAGGCCTTCTCACCTCTACATGTTGGGCAAATCACGTTCACATCTCTCTCCACTTAAGAATTCAATTTCTTTAATAATAAAATTAAAAGACTAAATGGCAATATGGATAACCAGCCTTGGAAAGCAGTTCACATTCACAGGCCAAATGGTCCCTGAAGCCCCTTCCAGTCGTAACATTCCAGAACACTTGAATTTGTAGGTCACCTGCTCCTGACTTACACAGGTAACAGGAAGGTCTTCTTTGTGATCAGAAGAACCAGCTGGCTGCTGGCGCCTTCCAATAAATCTCCAAAGAAAGCAAGCCAGGGACTAGAAAGTTTTTGTCATTCACATAAAAATCCCTATCGTCAGCCTCCACATGAACAACATAAATAAATATCTATTAGGTCATTAAAAATCAGCTTCACCTGAAACTTTGTGAGTTTACTATATACATACTAAACTCAATGCTGGGAGATCTTATTTATATTATCTTATTTAATCCTTGAAACACTTCTGTGAGATAAGTAATACAGGCCCACAGTTCTTTTTCTCCAATTACAAAAGTCAAATCTCCGAAAACTAAGTTATTTTTTAACTCTCTTGGTGGCAAAACCTGGCCTGAATGAAATAATATGAGTGTAATTACAATTGTTATTTAGTCCATTTACTATGAATGCTTACATGTGTTGTCACAGAAATAAGACAACTATTGCAAGGAATTGCTGGGGTATTCCTTAATATATATGTACTGTATTACTTATATCAACATAATCTTAAAAAAAAAAAACAAAAAACCTGTAAGTCCCTGCACATAAGTGGGCCCAAAGTTTTTTGATAAAGAATTGGACATTAAACTCAGTTTTATAGGGGAAAACATTGAGGAATAGATGTGAAAGTAACTTGCCCAAAGTCACATAACTAGAATATGATAGGGTCAGGATTTGAACACAAGTGTTTTGACCCCAATTCCATTTCTTACCCTTAAACAGCTAATTTTTTTAGAAAGGAAGACAAAGTAACCTATGAATAACTACAGCATAAAGGGGAAGGTGAACCAGTGCCCTAAGAGTGGTACACATAATTCAAGGAAGAGAGATTCTTTGACAGCATTGTTCCAGGAGAGCTTTGTGCTAATACTTTTCGTTTTCACAAATATCACTTTTATCACAGCTCAAGGAAGCCTGACCACAGGCATGCCGTTAACCTCAGCAACCCCAGGGTAGCGAAGGAGCCTGGAGTATATCTAATGACTGGTACCCAAAGTGGAGCTGGATATTTGAGGTTGGGCGGGCCAGGGGTAGGGATAGTCCGGCAGATAAAAAAGGTGAGAAAAGCTGACACTCACTGAAGACAGAGGGGCTGTTCAAATATGGTATCTAAAGATCATAGCAAGCTTGGATTCAGGCAATCTTCAAATCAAGAAGTCCAATATGGCAGCTGAAACATCAGAGGATTCCAGAGAGCAACGTGAAAGTCAGGGAGGGCAACTGAAGATCTGTTCACGGCAGGGCCGCCCATTGCAACTTATTCTCATTAGTTGCGAGAATCAGCCAAGAGTAGTTACGTGAGATGAATTGTAGTCGCTATAAGAGATTTGGGTCAGCATAGGAGGGTAGCTCAGAAGAGTATGAAAGGGTTCTTAGGGTTTAGGTCTGACACAGACATACCGGATCTGGATTGGATTGAAGACAGAGAATGAAAAACTTCTATTTTGGAAAAATGGTAAGTTAGAGATCTTGAAATCTACCAGCCACAAAAAGGTTTAATATATAAAAGTTTAATATTATATATATATATAAAAATATTATAAGGTATGATTATCTATATGATATATGTCAATAACAATAATATATCACCATATATGATGCTATATAATTATATGTAAGTTACTCAATTATACAGACACACATTAATCAGTTTTAGAAAATAACTGAAATGTCTACAGACCTGCTAAGGAGCTGACACTGAGACCAGAGAGGTAAGAGCTCCAATGCCGGCATTGTGTAAGACAGGAAGCCTGATTGGAGAGCCATCTGCATAGAGGTAAGATTCACAAGGGCTATTCCTTCAGGAAAATGGCGAACTGAAAGGGAGTCTGTCCAGTGATGGCAAGCACAAAGGAAATCTTGGCTCCATTTAGAGGTTAAAAAGGGAAAACAACAAAAAATCATCCTCTGATGTTTCAAAAATCCAAATTGGCCAGGCACAGGGGTTCAGGGTTAGAAATTACACTATCTATGTGGCCCAAAAAACCTAGAGGAGAATTTCATTTTTAAGATGGACCTATGTCTGTGGTGCCTGCAGGCATGGGAAAAGAAAATTGAAAATCCACCTAGGGAGGAGCATCTGGATGGCTCAGTCAGTTGAGTGTCCAACTCCATCTCAGTTCAGGTCTCAATCTCAGGGTAGTGAGTTCAAGACCCACGTTGGGCTCCATGCTGGGATGGAGCCTACTTTAAAAAGAAGAAGAAGAAAGAAGAAGGAGAAGAGAAAATCCACCTAGAGAAACAAACCCTCCACCCAGGTCTCATGGAGCTCTGTCAGAGATAATGCCAACAAATAGAACTTATACAAACTCACATTCAAAAATCACAAAATCGGGGCACCTGGGTGGCTCAGTGGGTTAAAGCCTCTGCCTTCAGCTCAGGTCATGATCCCAGGGTCCTGGGATTGAGCCCTGCATCGGGCTCTCTGCTCTGTGGAGAGCCTGCTTCCTCCTCTCTCTGCCTGCCTCCCTGCCTACTTGTGATCTCTCTCTCTGTGTCAAATAAATAAATAAAATCTTTAAAAAAAAAAATCACAAAATCTACCAGGAGATAAGCACCCATAAACAAGAGTCATCGGGAACAACAAATAATAGAACTAGACCCAAAAAGATTTCAGATAGTGACATTATCAGATTCTAAATAAAAGAGAAGTACATTTAATATTTTTTAATAAATGAAGGAATCAAAGCTATAAATAAGGAGGCAGAGACTATCAAAAAACAGATAAAATGATCAGACAAATTTGAAAAAGAACTTAATAAAATTTTCAGTTGTATTAGTAGAATAATTGTGATTTAAAATTCAATGAAACCACAAGTATATAATCAACCAAATACTGAACGTGGGGAATTGAATAGGACAAGTGACCTGTTTTTTCAACAACCAAATGGCAAGAAGGAAAACAAAGGGTGTGGAAACTCTTATGGAGTAAGAGAGATATAAGACCTCCACCAAATGCAATGTGAGGATCCAGATTCAAATAAGCCAAACAATATTATTTAAAAATTATATTTATAGAGAATTGTTTGAAGAACAACAAATATTTATTTTTCCATTCATTTTGCTAAGTGGGCTTTTGTCTTAGACTTCTATTGAGGGACAATATAAGAAACAGCCATATAACAGCTATTCACAGTTTTTGTTGTAAGGATACCATCTGGGATAGTGTCCCCCACTGTAGAGTGTGGTCTTCATGAAGGCTTACAGTAGGATTTGCTTCCAAGTCTCCAGAAAAACTCTGCTTCTCCTAACTGATTCAGTCCTATCTCTAGGATACAACTCTTGAAACTATGCCTGTTTTTCTTTCTTACATTGGTCTTTAGGAAACTCCAAGTCCCCCTCAAGCAGCTCACAGAACCATATGGGATATATTCTTGTGAACTATTTTATCACAAACTAGCTCTATTTGCCTTTCCCTGGATTCCTTTAACAGTATAGTTTATACTTTGCATATTTTTTGTAATCCACCTCAAGGTTTAAATAAAATTTTAAGCCATTTCAAATTCTTGGTGTCTGCTCTTAAAGGAACCCAAGCTTTATATACACACGCTTGGGGGTTGGTGGTTAGAGGTGGTACGTATAATGTGCATGTCATATGGACACTCAACAAAAGTATTCCTGCATTTAGCCTTTCATCTCACTTACGTGAGATGTGCCTCTAAAGAGGCAGAAACTATCTTTTTGAAGTGTATATTACACGTAATGCCTTGCACACTTAAATGATCTGTTTAGGAGTAAGAGACCCAGAACATCATTAAGATCCCACAAAACAATGTAATGCTCTGGGCTTAATGATGGGAATGAATTCTAAACCACATTCTTTGAAGCAAATGTTTGAATTTGTGTACCAGATAGATTTTCATGACCTACTACAACACAAAGTTCTGAAGACAGACATAAATATTAGTGGGTATTTGGTTAATACATTGCATCCTACTGCTAAGTAAATTGGAAATATAGCCCAAATTAACATGGTAGATGCAGATCATGGCAAATTCATTAGAGTCCCTCCTCTTTTTAAAATCTGTATTCTGTTTCTGAAAATTCAAACTCTTATATATTGTTACCCCCAATCTAATAATTTAGTATCTGACTTCATTTGAAATTCTGTGTATCTCATTTTCTGTTTGTCTTAGGGTAGTTTCAACAAAACTAGAGGCTAAACAGCAGAGACTGCACATCATGGGGTACTAGCAGTTTGAGTCTCAGTTCCTAGGGAACCAGAACTACAGGGTAACTAAGCAGGGATGGCACAGGCTACCAAAAGCAATTACAATATCTGCATTTATTACATGTTTTTAAAGAAGAATTTCTTATTCCCACTTTATAGGTCATGAAATCAAGGCTCTCAGAAGTTAACTTCCCTGACGGCTATAATTAGAAAGTGACCAAACCCGAACATGAATCTAGAGATATTTAAAGCTTCTTCCATACTACCTTGCAATGGAGAGAAGTGTCACTAAAAAAAAGTATAAACAATACATATAGATATTTGGAGTAATGAGAACCACATGGATAAGAAAGAAAAAAAAAGAAAGAAACTGATAGGAAAGGAGAGGGATATTTGTTGAGCAACTACTGGGAGCCAAGCACTCTGACATGCCCTATCTTATCAAAGCCATAAAACCTCTTTACTTCATAGGACATTTTTGCCCATAGACAAGATGAGCTTCAGGAAAGAAAAGTGACATCCCCAAGGTCACATAGCCAGTAAATACATAGCTGGGAATCATTTCCATATCTGGTGACCCAAAGTCAGGAATTGCAAAGGCCGATTTGTTTCTTTTTTTTTTTTTAATAATTTTTAAAAAATTTTTTATAAACATATAATGTATTATTAGCCCCAGGGGTACAGGTCTGTGCATCACCAGGTTTACACCCTTCACAGCACTCACCATAGCACATACCCTCCCCAATGTCCATAACCCCACCACCCTTTCCCTATCCCCCTCCCCCTGGCAACCCTCAGTTTGTTTTGTGAGATTAAGAGTCTCTTATTGTTTGTCTCCCTCCCAATCCCATCTTGTTTCATTTATTCTTTTCCTACGCCCCAAAGACCCCACGTTGCATCTCCACTTCCTCATATCAGGGAGATCATATGATAGTTGTCTTTCTCCAACTGACTTATTTCGCTAAGCATAATACTCTCTAGTTCCATCCACATCATTGCAAATGGCAGGATTTCATTTCTTTTGATGGCTGCATAGTATTCCATTGTATATATATACCACATCTTCTTTATCCATTCATCTGTTGATGGGACATCTAGGTTCTTTCCATAGTTTGGCTATTGTGGACATTGCTGCTATAAACATCCGGGTGCACATGCCCCTTTGGACCACTACTTTGTATCTTTAGGGTAAATACCCAGTAGTGCAATTGCTGGGTCGTAGGGTAGCTCTATTTTCAACTTTTTGAGGAAACTCCATGCTGTTTTCCAGAGTGGTTGCACCAGCTTGCATTCCCACCAACAGTGTAGGAGGGTTCCCAAAGGCCCATTTCTTAAACAAAAAGTACTTTCAAGCTCCTATTTCTATCAAGTTTTGTTCATAACTTGTTTAACCAAATCCCAAGAACTGGGCCAGGAAGTGGTCAAGACTGGGTAATCAGAGTGGCCCCACCCAACAGGACGAGGGTGGCCAACCATCCTGGCTTCCCCAGGTCTGAAGGGTTTCTCAGGACACAGGACTTTCAGTGCTGAAATAGTGAAAATTCTGGGAAAACACCGATGGGAGAACTCAGTGGTTCCACCAAAGAGGGACCCATTCTCCATGAGGTTAGTTCCATGCAGAAGTGGCCTTAACATGGCAGCCAAGTAGCAAGGGACCAGAATTGAAGGGCAGACCCAGTAGAGGACGGGCAAAAATACAATGAGATGGGGTTGGGTTCTAGGGATTCAGGAGCCAGCCTTATGAACACAGCCCATTTAAGATGGTACTTCTCTTACTTTAGGCCAAGAATGCTTTCTGGATATGGAAAGTATTCTTATAGCACCAGAACTGCACTGACAACCACCTAACTCTACCACTTTGTTCAAGACCAAGGGTTTTTTCCCAAGCTCTTTGCCCTACATCTACTTTCATAACATAATTTTGAAATTGATGAGTTTGAATCCTGGCTTCTCTGTCAGTGTCTTTATCCCTCTGTTTGAGGCAACCAGCATTCTGAATTTCATTCATCTTCTCAAAATCTGGAAAGACTCTACACTCATTCATTGAATCCACTAGTGTGAATTAAAGCCAAGTGTCCTTTCCTGGGTGTGTTTTTATCTTACTTCATTCCACATCTCCAACTCTGAGTGACTTGATTTCCTAATAATATCAAGATTACTTGGGATAGTTGTTAGGAGGGTGTTGGAGGAAGCAGACAGTTCTCCCTCCCCTCTCTCACCGTCATATTACATGGAGCGAACAGAAGAGAAGTAGTCAAATTCAGAATCCCAATTAACTGGTTGAAAAAAAAAATGGGTAAGGCTTATACTCTTTTGACATTTTTATTTACCTGACTTCTTTTTTAAACCAGAATTCCAATGATAAGATGAGTTTTTAACATTATTTCCTCAGTCCAGGAGACAATTCTCTTTTGGCAGTTCACTGAAAATATGCACTGTATTTTGCCCCATGAGGAAGGCTACAAGGAGCCCTTGTGGTCGGGACCTTAGGAAATGATCCTTCATCCTTTTTCAGCACAGAGGTGTTCAAAGGCCCATTTCTCACAGAGGACAGCTTAACGGCAAAGTAAAGTGTCATTTGAAAACTCTCTAGTAACTATAGAGTACAACCCACCAAGAGCTGTTCTTCCCAGGTGTGGCTGGAAAATCATTCCAGTGAAAGAGGCAGGAAGGCAAAGTGTTTTTGCAATTTTCTTAATATTATTTTATAGAAGGATTATCTTTGCACAGAGAAGTACACAAATCATTAATACATAGCTTGTAATTTTTTTAAAAATTCAACACACATGTGTGACCAGCACTCAGATCAGGAAATAAAATATTACTGGTACTTCATTACCCATCCGGAGATAAGCTATTATGTAGACTTCTAAAACTAAAGTTTGTTTTGCCTGTTTCTGAAATGCATTAACAGTGAAATCACTCAATAAGTATTCTTTTCTAGATGGCTTCTTTCATTCAATATTGTCTTGTGAGATATTGTTGCATTTGGCACTAAATGGTTCTTCCTCGTTGCTATATTATCTGCCTTTGAATGGAAATACTATAATTTATTTTCTATTCTGCTGTTGATGGCCCTTTGAGTGGTTTCTAGCTTGAGACAACTATAAGCAGCACTCCTATGAACTTTCTTACATTTTCTTTCATTTTGGTGAAGATGTGTATGCACTTCAGTGGGTTATATATGCCTAGGGGTGAAATTGTAGGGTCATGGGATATGCATGCAAATGTTCAACTTCAGTAGATATTGCCAAATAGTTTTCAAAGCCTTAGCCATTTTGTGGAAAGGCACAAATGGTAATGGAATCACAGACTTGGAAAAAATCTGGAAACCCAGCAATCACATTCCCTGGTTTCTATCTGACTTACATTCTCATTGACTTCATTGGGCACAAACCTCCTAATAAAGAAGGTACATAACCTCTTGTCCATACCCTTTTTACTAATCATAACTTGGTAAAAGCAGCCATGGAATGACCCCAGGGTAGGGACCCTATTTTAAACTTACAATCTCCCTAAGCTCCTGACTCCAAACTGGCCAAGCTTGGCAAGAGTTTGGAACCCACTTTCTATATGCAAATGCCTGGATTGGGCTCAGTTACCAACTAGCAAGACATTCAGCTTCTCTGAGCCTCAGTTTCCTTAGCTGTAAGTTGGCAGTTGTCATATAAAGATACTTACCCAGGGCTTGCCACCACAGAGATTATTTTAGTTACCTAGAGCTGCCATAAAAAGCACCACATGATGGGTGGCTTAAAATAACCAAAATTTATTCTCTCACAGTTCTTCGGACCAGAAGTTGGAAATCAGTAAGTCAGCAGAGGTGGTTCCCTCTGGGAGAATCTGTTCCATGCCTCTCTCTTAGCTGCTAAGCAACCCCTGGCATTCCCAGACTTGCATCTGCTTAGGTCCAATCTCTGCCTACATTGTCACATGGACTTCTTCCCTGTGTCTCCCTCTGCGTGCCCACCCTAACCAGCATGACCTCATCTCAATCTAACTAATTATGTCTGCAAAGACCCTACTTCCAAATAAGGTCACATTCTGAGGTTCTAGGTAGGCATGAATTTTGGAGAGACACTATTCAACCCAATACAGAGGCATCCAAAAAATAATAACTATCAGTATCAACTTATTTTATTGGCAAATGGATGGATGGGCCTCTCATTGATTAAATCAGATATTTATTCAGTATCTGTAATGTGCCAGACACAGTTATAGGTACTAGCAATATTGTTCCTGCTCTCAAGATGGTTAACAGAAAAACAAGTCTATTAATAATCATATAACTTGTCAGATGGTGAAAAGAAGAAGAAAAGGAAGGCAGGAGCACTGTATCTAAAAAATTCCTACTTGGTCTCCTCCCTTCTATCCTATATGCAACCTTCTGCTCTGGGGCTGTATTGTCTCAGCTCTTTTTCGTGTCCGTTGGAAAGGATGACATAGATTTTTCTATCTAAAAATGAGAACACCCACTCCAGATAGCACTTTCCATTACTATGGGCAAATTAATCATGATTATCCCACGAACTGGATGGAGACTTGGATAACTGAGGAAACCATTCCAAATGAAAAGAATAGCTCACCTGGTAGGAGGTAAATCCAATTCCACAAGTGATAATAAGAGAGAGCAAAAAGAGAGCAGTTATGTATCAGGCTGCATGAATCATTTACTATAAATCCAGATGTTTGCAAAATGAAAAACAGGCCAAGCCTGTGACCTTGTGAACTAATGTAAAGACTAGTTAAAATATGATGAGAGAGTAAATATCACAAAACTTTTTTTTTTTAAGTCATGAAAAGGCCACGTACCTAACTATCACCTTAAAAACACATAGGAGATAGAAAAAAATATCTAAAATTTTATTTTGAACTGCCATCAAACTACTTAAATTTTTTTAGCAACCAAAGTTTCAATTATTATAAATCAGGGACACAGCATGAGTGGCTTGTTATATCATTGTGGAGAGAAAAACACTTTGTTAAGCTTGTTTCCAAGGAAATGAAACGCTTTTCAGACATGTCATTAATGCTCATAAAAGTCCCCCGGAGCCGAGTAGAGGGCAGATGTTATTTTTCAGAATGGTCACAGACCATCAATAGAAGGAAATCTCGTTTAATTGTTTGGGTATTTATTTGCTTATTTATACTTCAAGGAACTAATTTGAAAAAAGGAGTCTGAGGTGATCTGTATTATTAAAATACATATCAACAACATAGAACTACAGCTAAAAAGCAGTAGTAAGTGAAGTGCACCCAGAGAATGAACCTATCCCAAACAGAGGCACAAGACCAATAAAGTGGAAACTGTCTATCCTTGTACATTCATGGAGCAAAGATCCCCTGAGTCCCCTCCTAACCTTGTACTACCCCAGAATTTATTTCCACACCAGCCTAGCACATTACCAGTGCTCAGTACCCCACCTCAATTTCACCTGCTCTCACACTCCCAGTCATAGTCTCAAATCCCGCATTTTCTCCGTACCTTCCCTGAACCATTCCATTTGGTTACTGGTTGTTTAAACCACTATTCTTATCCTCTGCCCATCTTATCCTCTTCCCATTTTCTGGGAACCAGCATCCCCACCCACCGTGCATTCCCACCTAGTTCTTCTATCTTCATTTTTCATACTGAATCCACCTGCCTTTAATCTGCTTACCCTGCCTTTAGCCCTGCAAGAATTTCCCATCCCTACCCAAAAGATCATCTTGGAAGCATAAAAGGCATGAACAGCAGTCTGGTTTTCACAACTTTTTTTTTTTTTTTCTCCAATGGTAGGTAGAACCATGAAAGAGCCTGGGAGGCCTTGAAAGACAATTCTGAAATCTGCACTCTGTTCCCTCACAGATTCCCTCGTTAAGTAAATATTTATTGAGCAGCATTGGGAGAGAAACTACCCTGACATAATGGTAACCTCCAGGTACCCTAGCAGGCAAGCTCTCCCAGGGGTCATGGAACAGAAAAGCTCTTAGACTACATTAATATGTTTGAATCATGTGGCTGGTTCATTAAGTGAATTTAAAGCACACAGTGAGAAGCAAGGGAAAAAAGATATGGTGTAAGTTATCACACTTAGGCTAGAGTGCAAGCAGGTGGGAAGAAACTACAGGAGCTGAATCGTGGGTTCTGCCTCTCCTGTGGATGGTCTTGGTGTGAGGATCAGAGTTAGTGTGAGCAAGAGGGTCCCGTAGGTGACAGTGCCTAGACTCAAGGGCACATACTTGCTCTATCAGAGCAATCCTATCTGGCCAGAGCTGTAGTCTGGCAATTATCCTGTTGAGCAGCCGTGCATGATTATAGTTGTACTTCTTGGGGAGAGGACACACAGGCCAAAATAGGCATATCGATGAGCATCCAAATTAAGACCTCATAAGTATTTGGTTCCTTCTTATATTCAGTGTATCATGGATATCTGGTAACTACTGGGTCCACCCTTTCTCTGTGTATTCACACAAATATGCCCTACGTAATTGATTTGTCGAACTACTTACTCTACGCTTAGCACATCTTAATGGCTTTCATCCACTTCCATTTGTTCTCTTCTACAACAAAATTACACATTCCAAACCATACGTCAAAATGCACGTTAGGAGCAGTTACTGTATTTCCAGCTCTGGGGCCAGGAAGATAATGCACGGAGCAGGAAGTGAACACTCAGAGAATGGGCACTTGGGGACATAGACAGGAAAGACCCCTTGCCAGGTTGCTATGTGAGGCAAGACTTCAAAACTGAGTGGGGATGTGCCCTGGAGAAGCAGACGGTCTGGGCCTTCCAGACAGAGGAACAAATGGCTGAGCAAAGGCACTGAGGAGCGATAGGGAGCGGTTCCTGAAGTAAACTAGAGCACGAGGTGCACAGTTCAGAACAGGTGTCTGGAAGCTGGGGTTGGACAGCAGACAGGTAGCGGTGGAAGGAAGCTCCATATCCAGCCGAAGTTGGACATCATTGAGAAGGAGATGGGTAGCCACCCATGAAGGCTGTGTGCCAACTCAGGGGTTCCAGCCAGGCCTGCAGGTTAGAGGCTCTGGTAACTACCTGCTGGGTTTCGGAAGTCGTGAAAAGCTAACTTGACACAGGGCAGAAGGGTCGAGACACCGCATCCAGGAGGCGGAAAAGCATGGTTCCGGGAGACCCACTTCAGTTGCTTCAGACTCTCTGCTGCCACAGAGCATTGTGGGCTGTTTGTCAGAACTGTCTCAAAGTAGAGGAAGAGGTTTTCACTTCGTTTCCAGCAGCCGATGGATAATCTCACCCAGTGGTGAACGGAGTTCTACACTATGTCATTCCACATGACCATTCCTATTTGGTTTCTTGGGGAACAGGGGTCAAACTCAGAGCCCAGTTTTGACTTCCCAAAGGGGCCGCTTTGCTCCACTCATTACAGATAAACAAACCCTCTTTCTGGGCCTCTTCTCAACCAAAGCTGATTAGGTTCTATTTATAGTGGTGACAAAAAGGTAAACATACCCCGATTTCTCTAAATATTCACTGATAGACTATAAGAAGCTAACTAGTCCAACTCCTAATTCCCATCCTACAACCTGGAGGCAGAGGGAAGCTGCAGGAAAGAAAGAAAATAAATATTTGTGAATTTTCCTAGCTCTTCAAGCCAACTCAAATGGCAATGGGCTAATCCATTTTCTTATTCATTCACTCAACAAACATCCTTAGAGCCCTAATGTGTGAGCAGCACATGTATTTCATACAATGATTTACCACATGAAGGCCAGAGAGGACTCATATGACACAGTTTAATTAAATCAGAGATGGAGGCACACTAAATTAATAAACCTTAAACCTTGGGGCACCTTTCTAGAATAGGTACTTTCCAAGAGCCTGGGAGGGAACTTAGCAAAAAGCTTACATAGTTGTATGGTTTATGAAATGTGCAAATGTACAATATGTTAACAACAATAGGCTTAAATCCATTATGTATTTCCATTTTGGCTTTCCTTCAGCCATACTCACCCTCAGTTTGGGTGTTTTCTTCCGAGTGGCTACTGGCATTTGGGGGATATGGCTAAGAAGTTAAATTGGGAGTATATTTGTCTATAGCAAGAGAAATGTATGTGGTTCACAGTCATTTTCCACAGAGAGTTAAGTCATTGCTAGCCATCCCAGTGTAGGACCTCATTCCAGGAATGCTCCTCTACCCATTGTGATGGTTAGCTCTGCATCAAGACAACAGCCTAGGGCCAGAGGTCATATCATAATCTGAATGTGTCCTACTGGACCCCATATCCCAAGTATGTGAGTAATGGGAGAAACAAGGTTTGATATGTAAGGACCCAGAAGCCAGTCCATGGAAAATTTTTCAGTCATCAGATGTGTAAAACGATGTAGATCTACCAAGTGAAAAAAGAAAAAGAAAAAAAAAGGAAGGAGGCATTAAATGGAGGATGGAGAGAGAAAGGAAAGATGGCTTTGCTCTCCTGGGAGAATTTTATACTCCGGCTAAATTAAGTGACACAATGTAGCCTTGGTGTGTAGGGTTCTCTTTAGTCCTAGAATAGGATTCTTGACACAAAATTATGCCCAGTGGTTGGAGCCATATATATGCAACGTAGTGCCCCAGAGTGTCAGATACTACCTCGGTCATCATTTGTATCTGTGGCTTTGACTCATTTATATGAGTCATGGGTGCCCTACCCTTGACTCTGAAACCAAAAGAAGAAAAGTCTCTCACCTCAATTCCAGAGTCATGTTGGCTGAATGCCACAGCTTACTTTTATAAGTGAGTTTCTAAAACGTGTCTTATAGTTTTACCAACAAAAAATCTACCTCTACCTTCCCCAGAGACCTCTACCTTCCTATTCAGAATACATTAACACATGGTCCTCTCTCCTCAGTCCTCAGCCTGGAACCCCTCTTCATCAGAAGACCGCTGGGGGCACCAAACGGCAATTTTAAGTTCACTTTGGAAAGTTTAGTCCTTCTGTGCTCCGATGGGTTTCCAGAGTATTACCAGCCAACATCTGTAGGTCCCCTGTCCTCCTCATGGGAAAACGTTATTCATGCAGCTATGATGTATATGCCTCAGACGTCTAAGGAAAGCAGATAGACCAGAAACTTCCATAGTAATTCATGGGAAGTACAGTCTGAGAGACTCAAGACATAAAAAACATGAATCACCACAGTGCCTGTAGCTCACTGCCTGGATGGATGATGCCTGACGGAGTTTCTTCCACGTCTTCAGTCCCATTCTGGTGGACAGCGCTAGTGCAGGCAGTTCTCTACACATACATGAGTGTCATTTAGGATGGGATGCTCTGGGCAGAAAGCCTGATTCGACCAGCTTAAACAATAAGGAATTACCGATCTCACATGACAGGAAGTCAGAGGTAGGGTGATTCTAAGGCTTGTTAATTCAGCTCAGCAATTTTTTCCACTCCACCATCCTCAGTGGGTGGTGTGACCTTCCAGGTCGACTCCCCCTCATGGCGCCAAGAGGCCACTGCAGCTTCAAATAACACAAGCCGAAGGCATTGTCTGGAAGGCCAAAATGGGTTGGCTTCCACTCACTTGCGTCTTTTTCTAAAATCAGGTTTATGGATATATGAGTGACATACAGTAAAATTCAACAGTGTTAATATACAACCTTGTAGGTTTGACAAATGTATACAGTCATGTAACAACCAAGGTGTAGAACATTTCCATCACACCAGAAAGTTCCGTCACGTCTGTTTGTAGTCAGTCTCCTTCAAGCCAGCACCTAGCAACCACTGATCTAATTTCTGTCCTTATAACTTGCGTTTGCAAGGATGTCATGTAAATGGAATCATACATTAGGGTTAGCTACTTGGGTCTGGTTTTTTTCACTAAGCATAACACATATGATCTCCATCCCTATCATTGCATATACCGTGATTTGTTCTGTTTTATCGCTGACTGGTATTCCTTTGTATAGATATACCGTAATTTGTTTATCCATTCACTAGTTAATGGACATTTGGTCTGTTTCCAATTTTAACTATTATGAATAAATCTGTTGTATAGATGTATGTTTTCATTTCTCTCAAGTAAATCTTTAGGAGTGGGGTTGCTGAGTTGGAAGGTTAATGGACACTACTTTTTAAGATCAATAAAACTTTTCCCAGAAGTCCCTATGTATCTTATTGGTTAGAACTGAGTCACAAGCCCCTGCCTAAACCAATCTCTGTCAGAAAGAAAAAACTCATCAAAACCCACCTCTATAGCTATAGGCAAAAAACTCATCAAAACCCACCTCTATAGCTATAGGCAAAGTACAATCTCGCCTAACCATGTATTTTCCCATGGAGAGAAGAGGCTCTTCCAACAGGAGAGAAGAGAAAAACAGGTTTAGTCAGGCAACCAATGGTGACCCACCCAGGAACCACCCTGCCTCTGGACTTCTTATATTAGATAATTAGTTCCTTATTTTGTACGCCATTTGAATCAGATTTTCTGCTGAAAGTGTCCTAAATGGCTTCCATGTGACTGCCTGTGGCACTTAAATAATCAGAGGAGGCTGTCATGACCTACACCTCAAAACCAGGGGGTCCTGGCCCAGCCGAATGGACTACTTGCTGGTCAGTGGCTCCTTGAGGTGTTTTACTCTAGATTTGGCTCAACTGGTCACACAATCTCTGGGAGAGTTTAAACTCAGGACAGAGGGAAAGAGACAGGAAGTTGAAGAATGGCAGCAGAATCAGGAGACCAACACAGAGAAGGCAAGCAGAAGGCATGAGGGAAGGAAGGTAGAGGGATACCATGTCAGAGTGAGAGAGTGGTCCAGAGCAAAGAGGTAGCAGAACTAGGTCTGTCCCCTTCCCCTAGAGCTTGCTCACTTCAAAATCTCCTAATCACAATGCACCTGAATGGGTCCCTGAAGACCAAAGTATACAAGGAAAACTTGGCCACAAATACAGCAACAACCACATCCTCCCTGAGCACCGTCAGCTCCCTGAGAGGGGCAGAGATCAGTGCATGTGATGGTACAAACCAGAGGTCCCTGAGGGCTAACACGGAGCTGGGCACCATTATAAGCCCTTCACGTGGGTTAACTCACTGAATCACTGAATCCTAAAAGCACTATGCTGTAGGTCATATTCTTTTTTCCATTTTTCAGATGAGGAAACTGAGGCCTAATGCTAAGAATTCACCTAGCTTTCACGGCCAGGGAGCGGCAGAGCCTATGACCAGGGGCCCTGATGGACAGTGGACAGAGCCTGGAGAAAGACCAGAGAGGGCAAAAAGACATCTCAGTCTCACTGGCAGCTGAGGAGACACCTGGCCAGGGAGGAATTCCAAAGGCAGGATCATCAGGAACCCAAACTCTGCTATATGCACACACATTTCAAACCATCCAGCCCAAGCACAATGTCTCCCTCTTCAGAGTTCTGGCCCAGGAATCAAATTGGACCTGAGGCCTAGAGGAAGCCAGCAATTTGCCCTAGAGGACTTGTTTTCAAAGGACTCTTGACTCAAATTGTGGACGGTGGCCCAGCATCAGCTGGAAGCTTGCTCGATGCACAAGATCTCAGGCCCCACTGGAGACACAGGAAATCTGTGTGTGTGTGTTTTTGACAAGACCCATAGGTGATACATATGCACTCCAGATTCTGAGATGCTCTAATCTAAAGAGTCCTGAAGTCTTTGGAACAAGGGACAGAGGTTGGGAAGAGAAAAGACTCTCTCTTATTTTACCCTCGTCCAAATCTAACTGGCCAGTATATTTTTCAGACCTTATACTTCATGATGTCTGGATGTAGCCACCTCTGCACTGTGGGGTTGGCATTTTGAATGCCCATTTAACAACAAAAACAGGAATTTTTTTTTTTTCCTTATAAATGGCTTTCCTGAATCTCTTCTATGTGTCTCATCTATTCTCCCTGGCTCTGTGTGTTTTTGTGTGTGGAAAAAGCAGAGCTTAAATGTCAGAAGGAAGGGATCAGATTCCCTATCCTCTTGCCAACCAAGAGCACATTTACTAGTCTCTTCCCTCCATTAAACGTTAAATGATGTTTATGAAGCACCCACATGGGCCTCGAGCTTTTCTCCAGGCTTGGGTTGCCAGGTGGCCAACATAATGGCGTTACCCTTTATTTGAACTTTCTACTCTGGTGTTCTTGGAGGCTCCATAGCAACATGAACAAGCTCATATTTAAAGCAAGAACCAAAAAGGGGGATATATACAACACATGGAAAGTAGTTGCCAATTCTTAATCATGTAAATCAGTGAGCTATGACGGGTCACTTTCCTGTTATCTCAGTTCATCCCCAACAGCCCTGTCCAACAGCGGTCTTCAACTTCTCTGGCCATCGCCCACCCTGACTGAACCCTTCCAGTTCCTTACTGCTTGGAGGAAAACTGAACAACCCAGGAAGTCCTGCAAAGGGTGTCAAAAGAGACAGACATTTTCTTTTAAAATCTCTATGATGGAGGGACCAGACTCACCAACCCCATATTGGGGTTCATGATTTTACAGTGAGGAAGTACATTTCTAACCAGAGCTGGCCTGGAAAATCTAGATCGTACAGTCACTATAACCACAAACTAGGTAAGTATAAAAACGGGTATTTTATCTTAACACATGAGGAAAGGAGATAGGCTTCTCTAAAGATGAATCGCATCCTTTCTTTTGTGTCTGAACCTGAGATCTTTCAACATCTTGTTCAGCGTGTCAATTGGCTATGTGAACTCAGTGTGGGTAATTATCTTCCTATCATCGCCAGGAACTGAGCTATATATATATAAAAGTAGACTCGTACATTCTCCTGCTCTACAAGCACCATTAGTAAACTACACATCCACTCCAGAAAAAGCACCCAGAGACTTCTTCCCAGAAACTCATCTGCAGAGAAGGCAAGAGGAGGAGGAAAGCTTGCAGATCACCAGACTCTTGCCCTCCTCTCCCTCGGAATCTGTGGCCTGAGTTCAGGAAAAGGCTTTCAGGCCGGTAATGATGAATCCAACACCACAGGAACGAGATTTGCAGGTGTGAGTGGGAGGCTGCAGGGGCAAACCCAGATGAATGGGAATGTGGGGACAGGAGGATTTCTGGGGCACAAGCAGAAGCAAAAGTTGTGCTTGGATGAGCGAGAAGAGGACGGATGCTTCTTCCCAAGAGAGGGTGGAGGGGTCAGTCTGAGAGGCAATGCAGAGCTCTGAGCTATGCAAGCTCTGTGCTGCTGTCAGGGAAGGATGCCGCAGGAAGGGAGACCGCTTCATCACATAGAGTAAGAATCGTCTGGCAACTTGAACAGTCTGCCAAGCCATTTGGCCTAACCCCACAGCCGCCCAGGAAGGAAGTAGTCTTGATAGGTCAACCTCCAGGAGAACAAGTGAATGGATAAGCCAAAGTCACAAATGCTTGCCACATGACACATAGCAGGCCCTCAGTAATTATTTAGTGAGGGACTGGGTGAATGAACCATTTAAAGTTTTGGAGCCAATCATTTGGTTCAGGAACTGTATTCATTCACTCATTCATTCATTCATTTGGTCATTCAGCACATACATCCTTTTATGTCTTGAAATGGGCAACTAGACATCAGTGAACAGAACAGAAAAGGTCTGCCCTCCAGATCTTCTAGTGGGGAGACACAGACAAATAAATATTCAAGTAAATAATAGTGAGGTAATTTATAACCAATAGCAAATGCTATACGGAAAGTCAAATGTAGGATTAGACTAGAGCAGAGGTCAGCAAACTTTTTCTTGAAAGGGCCAGAGAGAAAATATCTTGGGTTTTGTCAGCCAAAGACAGTCTGTTGCAGCTACTGAACTCTGCCAGTGAGGCATGAAGGGACATTATATAAATTAACAAACCTGGCTACATTCAAATAAAACTTTATTCATTCACAGACACTAAAATTCAAATTTCATATAATTTTAATGTATAATATTTTAAATATAATTATAAAAACTATATTTTTAATTTATAATTACATTTTATATAATTTATCTGTAAAATTATATGAAGTATAATTTCAAAGTATTACTCTTGTCTTCTTTTATCAACCATTTAAAAAAGTGTAAACACCATGTTTAGCTCTCAAGCCATATAAAAACAGGTTGATGGCCAGCTCGGGCACCCAGGGCACAGTTTGCAAAACCCCAGAAGAGAGTGACAGGGCAAGAAGTGAGGCTCTGTCTGGAATGGGATATTTGAGCTAGACTAAAATGAGAATAAGGAACCAGCCAGGCAAAGAAAGAGGGAAGACTATTCCAGGCACAGTAAGGGTGGTACAAAGGCCTTACAGAAAGAATGACATGCTCAAGCAACAAAGATGATAGGATTAGCTAATGTACAGTGAACAAGAGGGAAAGTTGTAGGAGATGAGTGTTTCTTGAGGCACATGGTCTCAAAATTGGCTTTTAACAATAAAAAATACATACATCAAGGTTAGTCCTTCTTAGATTTTGAACAACAGCATCATTCTGGAAATCTGTGGATGATGCAGCTCCCAAATTAAGATTGTGCTGGTTTTGTTTTATGTATAATGGCCACTTCAGGGTTTACGACATTAGGAGTGTTATAGACCATTTGATTCTAACCAACATGGGTCACCCTGAGGCCTTCCACATGAATGTTTTTCTATAATCTCATTAAATCCAAGTTATCAGAAGTCTTCTGGAATTCTGTTTTCAAAAGGAAAATGGACAACTCCATCCAGAAACCACATACCAAGACAACTATGGCCACCACCAAAAACTAAATGGAAGCAGGTTCTTGGAAGCCCCTGCTACACTTTCTCCATCCCCTACGATTTAGGGGTAGAGCAAGAGCAGTTGAAGGGAAGCCAGGCCCAGGTGAAAGGAACTTGTCTTTGCAGCATATTGTCCTGATTCTTTGGCTTCTGGTCTCTACAGCCTTTGGACCTGAGTCCGTTCCTGTTCTTGGGGAAACTACCCAGGTCCATATTTTACCCTCCATGTGTGGATTTTTACTTTGTCAAATAACATTTGTTGCACAGAATTAAGGCACAGAATAGCATCTCAACTCTTCAGGTCCCCAATTGGGGGGCAAAGCAACTCAGCAGTTTTCAAGTCCTGGCGGCATCAAAAGAGCATCTGCAATCAATTACCACCTTCCCCCACCCCACCCCCATTTCTCACCATCCTTTGCTTAAAAATGACTAACTTATTTTTTTCTCTCATATCCTTATAAAAACACATGCACACAGCAACACACACATGTGCTCCCAGGCTGAAATCACAAGTGCCAAAGCCCTACCTGGAGAGAACATTTATGACTGGGTTATACATCCCCGAAAATAGAGGTTTATAATGGAAACACTGACAGATCATTAACTCTAATAGCATAAACCAAGGCACAGAATTTTCACGTTGTCTCCATTTTATTTGTGTCAGCAGGATTTCCAGACCAGAATCTGGTCGTAGCTCATGAACTGTGCCCTAATGTGTTAAGGCAAATTTGAGGGCAAGAGGACAGCCCAGAGAAAATAGCTCAGGACATGCAGAGTCCGCTCAGGTGTAAGATATGCTGTGATGTTTGCATTTAGTGACGATCACAGGAATCTCAGCATAGGGAAGACACCATCTGCTCTAGAAGCTTAAATCCCTATCAACTCTTCATCTCGAATGACCTATTTCTCCTTGCCCCAAGTGTAACTTCTACAGATATAAAGAAGCAATGAGTTGCCTGGGTGGCTCAGCCAGTCAAGTATTGGACTCTAGGTTTCTGCTCAGGTCATGGTCTCAGGGTCGTGGGCTGGAGTTCCACAATGAGCCTGGCATTGGGCTCCATGCTCAGCGAGGAGTCTGCCTGGGGATTCTCTCTTCCTCCCCTTCTCCTCTGTCCATTCTCTCTCTCTCGCCCCCCCTTAAAAATGAATAAATCAATAAATCTTTAAAAAAAATAATAAAGAAGCAACTTAGAGCAACAAGCTAACAGTTGATAGATCAGAGCTGTTACTTAGCAGAGCTCGGTTCTGTCTGGTTCTTACACTCTCCTGCAATTAGAGCAATCCACTAACTACATCCCCAGGGCTTAGAACATCACCTGACATATAGCGAATGCTCTCTATATATTTGGTGCTGTGTGCCTAGATGGATGGATCAGTGAGTGAATGAAGGAATCAGCAAACAAATCTCTATTGGCCTCAGGTTTCTCATTTGTGGTTCAACAAGATCAGTTTTTCTCAACTTTGGTTGCACAATGGAATAACCTTGAACCTGTTTATAAAAATACTAATACCCAGATCCTACCCAAGACCAGATGAATCAGAATCTCTAGACATGGGACTTGGACATCAGTAAGTGGAATAGGTGTTCTAATGTAGACTGGACGATCTTAAAATTCCTTCCTGGGTTTAGAATTCTATAGATTTGGGGGCACCTGAGTGGCTCAGTTGATGAAACAACTGACTCTTGATTTTGGCTCAGGTCATGATCTTGGGGTGATATTGAACCCCACATCAGGCTCTGCTCTGGGCGTGGAGCCTGCTTAGGATTCTCTCTCTCTCTCTCCCCGTCTTCCCCTCCTGACCTCCCTCTTTAAAAAAAAGAAAAAAGAACTCTATAGATTTTAATTTGAGTCATAAAATTCAAGGCCTAGAATTTGTTTCTCCCCAGCTGAGAGAGAAAAAAGGAGAGAAATGACATCAAGAAATCATGTTTAGGAAATAATGACCATTTATTGGTTTCCCTGGAGCCAAGCCCTACTAGTCCAATCCCCCCAACAGGTGACATTATCTCATTATCCTTGTTTTTCCGATGAGGAACCTGAGGCTCAGAGAAGTGAGTTATCCAAGGGACAAGGAGTTACCCAGGGAAAGGCAGACCTCCTGAGTTGCCACAGGGTGTGGTTGGTCACCTTCCTTTTTGAACTCAGTGGTGCTCGGCCTCAGGCAGTGTGGAGGAAGAGAGAGAAGCAAGAACGTCAGAAGACACCCAGAGAAACTGTGAGGTCTGGGGAGGAGGAATTCCCTCCCAACCCTGCTCCTCTCCAACTTGAAAAAGGACCATCCTGCCTCTCCCCCAGGCCTGGGCCAGCTGTCAGAGATGAGTCCTGATAAAGGCCCTGGGCCTCCTCCTTGAATTCCTTTGTTCCAGAACCCATCCCATTAGAAAAAGGTCACACATCTTTGGCCCCTTTTAATTTCAGGGGTGGAGAGGTAAAAGCGCATTCGGGGAAACATGTGCAATTATGAGCAATTACTTAAACGGCTTTCAGACAAGCCTTGGCCCTCCACCAGCAGGCAGAAGGGCCGGCGTCTGGGTTTTGTAGGCCGGGAGAGAGGGTAAGAGGGTGGGAAAGGGGGTGTGGGAGGAGAGGGGGGAGGGGAGACAGCAAAGCCTTTTGTCACTAGGCTACCAAAAAAAAAAAAAAAAAACCATTGGTATTTCCTGGCACTGGACTAGCTGACAGTAACCAGCCCCAAGCAGGGGAACTATTCACTTAAAAGTCATCATTTCCTCTACTTATCTGCCTCTAAAGAAACAAATCTATTAGCAGCAAGAAATCACTTCAACGGCTTGAACTAAGTGCCTCTCCTGCTGAAAATGCCCAAGGCCTGCCTTCAGCTCCCACCAGCCATCCCCCAGCCTCCGCTCTGACGGGGCAGCAGCTTCGAGCTGGCCCGTGTCGGGGTGTCTCTGGCCACTATAGATAACAAGGGCCATTATGTTCCAAATCCTTCCCCAACCTCCTCCCCTCCCTTCTGCCAAAACCCCAAACCCAATTTCTCCCCGGCAGATCAAAGGCTGCCCAAGCTACAGGAGAACTCACTCGATCAATAAACTCTTGACACAGGAATAAACAGAATGATCCAATATTTTCCTTCAGGGTTTATTTGGTCCACGGAAGAGCCGTGCATTGCTATCCCTTTCCTTCTGAGAAGCAGGGGGATTTAGTGTGGAGTTCAAAATAGTTTGCTCTCTGAATTAAAAAAACAAAAATGCCCAAGTAGCTCCAAGAACACTTTTCTGGTGTTTGTTGGTCTTCAACACACAAACCATGAGAGGAAGCTAGCGGTACAATTGAACGTCTTGAATCTTCCCAAAGCGACTTTCCTTCCATTCCAACTAAGTTTACGAGAGTTACAAAAGAGCTACATACAGGTAGATCTAATTTTAACAACTCATTTTGCAATTTAGGATGTATAAGAAAAATTTATATGCTTCTCTCACTATTCATCCTAAAGAATTTACAAGTGCTTCACAGACAACCGTCTGAAACTGTGGACCCAAAAGCACCACAAACAAATAAAAAAGTTAAATCCAGAACACCTGTGCATTGGGACATACCAATTGTGTTTAAACCATGAGAATATTCATTTAAAAAAAAACAATTCTGTTGGTTCCTATTTCGCTTTATGACTGTCGCTTTGATTCCTAAATCTTTAATCTATGAAACTGAAGGAGAGAGAATATAGAGAGTTAAATTGCTAAAATAGTCCACGGGATTCATTTTGGAATAGAGCCGCTTAGATTGCCTCATTAACTAAGGTGTTATGTTTACTCACACAAGCTTTCATATATATCACATAAATATTATAATTTTAGAAATAAAGTCTTGGATAGTCCTTCTTTTTTATTATATATAAAGAGGTCGATTTGAGTTTTTCATTAGTAAGTATGGGAATGTTCAACAGAGATTGCCGACACATATTAAACCACTTTGATTCAGGACCCAGAAAAGAGAAACAAAGTGGATCAGTGACGTGGGCCAGAAAATGAGGAAAAGTTGGGAAAAATGACACCATGACAGAGCTTAAGCCCAGAAAACAGACCAAAAGGTGAGTCGTCTTTACATTTATAGCCTCCAGGAAGAATACAGACTCCTTGCCAAGCTGTTTTGTTTATTTCTTTCTAAACATGACTTAATATTGATGGCCACCATTTATCAAGAGCTTACATTTACCATGCATGGAGCTAAGCACTTGACAAGCTTTATATTATTTCCTTTAGTTCTCACAAGAGTCCTATGAAGTAGGTTGCCATTTAACAGATGAGGTAAGTGGTCTTAGAGAGGTTAATTGCCTTCCCCAAGGTCACATGGAAGTAACTGGAAATGTTGGGATTTGAATGAAGGCATTTGACTTCAGAGCCAGCCCGTGAACCACCAACCTAAATCCAAAATGTCTACAGCTTCCCCACTAGCCCACCAAGAGACAGTAGCCTCTTTCTTCTACATCTTTTCCCAGGCTTCTCCAGCCAAGCTTTCACATGACTTTAGCAGTTTGTTTTATTCATGGGTATATCTGCATTGCCTATCTCCAATTATGTTACTCTAGAAACAGTTTCCCCTCATCCTTGCGTCTCTTAATTAAGTCAGGAGAAAATCAGTATTTCATGGAGGAGAACATGGATCATAAAGTGCATTGGCAGGGACCTAGAAACAGGTCCACCAATTCCTTGCACCTTCCTCCTGAGTCTTATGACTTTGGAGAAATGTATCTTTTACATTAATTTCCTTAGTTTTCAAGCACAACGTGTGAGAGAACCCTGGCATGATTTATTGACATCTGTCCCCCAACAGGAGTAGATCCATTTTTCTCACTTTCTTCTTCCTCTTAACACAATGATTTGTACTAATCCTTTAGAGGGGTAGTCAGGAAGCCTTCGGTCCTATCAAGGTAACGGGCCATTGTTTTCTGACCCTGTGTCCAATGACTATTTTGTCAGTCCTCTCAAGCAGTTCACCATGAAAGTTCAGGGTCAAATAGCTTTTGGATGCTAGAATGGCCGGGCTGGCTCTAGACAGAACTTGGCATCCTTGTCCTAAGATTGATTGATCAGCACCACTGGTCCACCTTGTGGGTAAGTCTCTGAGCCAAGTCATACAAAACCAAAGTGGTGGAGGGAGGAAAAAAAGCTCAAGCCAGCCAAAACACAATTCTTTTCCCTGTCAAGGAAAGCAGTCCACGGGATGGGGACCAGAAGCTCCTGTGGCAGCCATGGTATGTAATGGCCTCACAGGCCTCTCATCTTGATGAATGTGTTCTGGGGCTTTGTCAGTTTCTCAGTGCTTTGGTTTATCCCTAAGAAGTGATCTGCTATCACCATGTTGGTGACCTGTTCAATTGGCTGGTATCTCTTTTGGCTGCTTTCAGTTCAGGCCCAAGTCAACCCTCTCCTTAAACCACAGTTGCAAAATGAAACTGTCTGGTATCTCAAGTATCATTCACCTTAAGGAGAAGACCTGTTCTCCCGTGCTTCATCCTAAGGTCATGGAGAGAATTCCTCTAGATGTAAAACCATCTGCAAACTGAGACTACCTTCCTTGACTGACTTATTTTGGCCATCAGCTGCTTTTAAAATATTCACATTACATTTGAATATCTAACCTACAATGCAACATTTTTTAAAGATTTATTTATTTATTTTAGAGCGGGGAGGAGCAGAGGGAGAGGGAGAGAGAGAATCTCAAGCAGATACCCTGTTGAGTGTTGGAGCCCTAGGGGGCTCAGTCCCACAACCCTGAGATCATGACCTGAGCCAAAATCAGGAGGTGGATACCCAACCAACTGAGCCACCCAGGCACCTCTGCAGCATTTTTTCCTATCACTTCTTTGTACTTTGATAAATTATGTGCCTACTTAACCTAAACCGTGCCAACTCCATAAAATATTTATGTACCCTTCTGAGATCGAAGATGTTATTCCTCTGAGAATATGCTGGTCTCTACTTGGAATCTATGTACTTGAATATGGCCCCTACTTGCTCACAATATGGGAATCAAGGAAGTGTTTAAAAACTGCTGTAAGACAAGTTAAGACTCCAGTGGGGCAGTTGATAGAAGAATATGTTCAAAGAGAAGATCTGACTCAACAAAATTACACCAAAGAGACTGATGGCAGCTATACTCGTGGTGACCATAGCATAAAGTATAGACTTGTCAAATCACTATGTCATACACCTGATACTCGTGTAACATTGTGTGCCAACCATACTTCAACTTAAACAAATTTCACAAAAGTGTATTTTTACCACAAATTTCTTATTTCTGTGTTCTCCTGGAATATTTTTCCATTCTATGGAAAAAGAGTCAAATTAGTTCCCTGCCTTCAATAGTGCATAACTTAAATAAAGTCTTGCCATATTTTGAGATTTATGTTAAAATATAACCAAACTGGGGCACCTGGGTGGCTCAGTGGGTTAAAGCTTCTGCCTTTGGCTCAGGTCATGATCTCAGGGTCCTGGGATCGAGCCCCACATCAGGTTCTCTGCTCAGTGGGGAGCCTGCTTCCTCCTCTCTCTCTCTGCCTGCCTCTCTGCTTACTTGTGATCTCTCTCTGTCAAATAAATAAATAAAATCTTTAAAAAAATATATAACCAAACCAAGTTGTTGAGTAGAGTCAAAGAAGATAGTGGGTGCACAAGAGTGTCTTAGCAAATAAGCCACAAAGAGTAACATTTCCTAGAATATGACTTTCCATGGGATTTCACAAATATCAGGGGATTTTGCTGACAGCAGAGAAGCCTCAGCTCAGAGTGTCTCTGTGGAGGCCACAGTGAGGCAATCACCTGCTCTCTCACATGCCCGTGGCCATGCAAAGCTTCCCTGCCCACTGACATGTTATCACCTGTACTCCTCATGGTCAAAGGCACATATGCCATAGCTGGTTTAATGAATAAATGAATTAATGAATTCTTGACCTTATAATGGACTACACATATAATAGGTAGATAGATATTTTATATATATAACATATCTTAAATATACATGTAATTTTACAACCTTGAGGAGAAGTTGAAATAATAGGTAGGTGGATTTATACATACACATACACACAATAATTACATTACTTTACATATATACACACATATAAAATGTATGTAAATATATAATATTTTTATATGTAAGTAGAATACCTATAAAACATATATTAAATGTTATGACATTCTTGGAGAGAAACTGAAATAAGATGTTTCAGAAGATTTCCAGTGGCTCCATTACACACAGGTGCACCAGGAAGGCTGGAGAAATGAAGATCTTTTGTTCGTTTTCCAAAGTCAAATCACCACCAAAATTCTAGTGTTCTTTTCCCAGTGAGTCCCCTTTTTATTTAATCTCTCGGTCTTTCTCTTTGTTGGGTGCCTAAGGGGCAAGGAGTCCCCTACAGTGGAAGCCTATGATTTAGTGGAGTAATTTCCTGCTGGGCCCCCTCCTTCCCCTTTCTAATCCTTTGCTCCTTATCTCTGTCTTCTCACCGAGACCTCAGACTGCTCCACTCACCCTTTCCCTCACCACATTCCTGACATAATGGCCTTCTTTTTCAAACACACCAAGTTCCTTCCTCCCCACAGGTGCTTTCATTTCCTTGTTTACCTGGAAGACTCTTCCCTATGTCCCCCTCACCTTTCAATTCTTCCCCCCAAATCACCAGCTCGGTCAGGGGACCTGGGTTGCTTAGTTGGTTAAGCATCCTAGTCCTGATTTTGGCATAGGTCATGATCTTAGGGTTGTGAGATCGAGCCCCATGTCCAGATTGCAGTGGTGTGGGATCTGCTTAAGATTCTCTCTGCCCTCACCCCCCACTCTCCCTCTCTCTCCCCAAAAAATAAAAAATAAAAATAATAACAACAACAACAGCTCAGAGACACTTGTTTGACCTCCCCACCTGAAGCAGTCTTCCACCTCCATCCAGTTACTGTCCATTACATCCCCCTAAGACTTTTCTTTAGTGTACTTATGATCATCAAAAATATTCTGTGTTTATTTATTTATTCATTGTTAGCTCTCTCCTCTCACTAGAATATCAGTTCCATGAAGGGGAAACTTCACCAGTTCTTTGCCCTCTCAAACACCAAGCACCTAGGCAATGCATGGCATGTAGTAGAAACTAAAGAAACAATGAACGGATGAATGAATGAAGGAATGAATGAATGAATTTCCCAGTGTTCCTCAGTGGAAAGGCAGAACTTCTCAAGAGATACTATCAAATATCTGGCTTGTTATTTTGGGACTTGGAAGGACGTTAACAACTTCAATCACCCTGACACTCTGCTCAGTGCCTACGTGTTGTGAGAACCTCCCTGACTTTAAGGGCATCCTCTAGTTTCCAAACACAAAATTGCCTGCATATTAGAATGCTTAGGTATATTTAGCATCTAGATAATGGTAACAGTTACCACTTAGTCTGTACCTTCCCTGCCAAGAATGTATGTAATGCGTTTTTCATTAGTCCGCAGAGTAACCCAATGAGTTAGGGATATTATTCCTACTTCACAGATGAGGAGATTAAGTCCCAAGTGATTTGCACGAACACATGGAACAAATAAGTATTACAACTGTTATTTGAACCTTGCCTGTCTCATCCATCTTGAAGACTCATACTTTTTTTTTAAGATTTTATTTATTTATTTGACAGAGAGAGATCACAAGTAGGCAGAGAAGCAGGCAGAGAGAGAGGAGGAAGCAGAGGAAGAGAGGAGGAAGCAGCTCTCTGCTGAGCAGAGAGCTCGACGCGGAGCTTCATCCCAGGACCCCAGGATCACAACCTGAGCGGAAGGCAGAGGCCCCAACCCACTGAGCACCCAGGCGCCCTGAAGGCTCATACTTTTAACCACTTCTTTGTTAGTGTCCAACTCTTGATTTGGCTCAGGTCATGATCTCAGGGTCATGAGATCAAGCCCCCTATTATCTGCCTGAGATTCTCTGTCCTTCTCTCTCTGTCCCTCATGCTTAGGCTCGCTCTCTCTCAAATAAATTAATCTTTAACCACTTCTTTGTTCTGGGAAGCCAAACATCAATATAGTAAAGAAAATCAGCTCGTGCTGCACATACATATGGTGTCCTTGCAAGGTTTGAAGACGTTTGTGTAATCTCACTTATAGTGATAATTTTCCAACCCCTTCATAACCATTCTAGACAAGTGCTTATTTGCAAGATAGAAATACAACCGCATCAGGTTTTTTGTGAGTTTTTCTCATCCCATCAACCCCAAGGGCAAAAAGCAGAATTAGTTGAGATTTGGCACCTATAGAAACTGCTGCTCTTTGTTCCAAGTGACAAACACCTTCAACTTCTGGAGGATATAAACTGAGTCCCTCTCTCTTTAGTAGTAAGCTTCTACCAGCAGTATGGGTAAGGCTAATAAAAAAGAAAAAAATGAATGTTCCTAGAAGTAAAGTTTATACAGAAGTTTACGAGTTCTGATTTTTCTATAACAATAGCTATATTGTCATCAATACTGCTCAAACAAAGCTGTAAGAGACATTAGGATAATATTTCAGAGAAAAATAGAGAAGGAGAGAACTTCACAAACTTGCAGTTATTTCGCTTTTATCCCGATACCTGAGTTTTCTTTCTCAATCTGTCCACCATATAGCTCATTCTGAGTCTCATTCTTTTCCTTTCTTCCAGCCTAGAACTCATCCCAAGAGTATCTACCTATTAAACTTTGTCCCTTCTACCCACCTTTTGATCTCACCCCACACAATTTCTACATGAAGTTTTCCAGCTCCTCCCTTAATTTTTTTCCTCTTCAGATGGCCTTCCTAGTTCTTACTCCCTTCTGCAAGTGTGTAGGATTTACAACTCTGCTTAGCGGGCTCTCTTTCCATCTCTTCTGGGGCTTGACTCCTGAGCGAAAAATCCCCCAGCTGAAACAGCAAAGACGGAAGGTTTTGAAGGCATATCCAAATCTCCCAGTTCAACCCAAAAAAGCAACCGCTTTCAAACTCGTTACATTATGGTGGGGAAGGAGTTCCACAGCCTGGACCTTCTTTCAAAAAGGGCACTTTCAGCAGCCTCCAAGATATATTAACCAAATGACTGAATTTTAATAAGAACCTTTTCATAATAGGGAGAGCCTAGATGCACATGGACCTTCTCTCTCAGTCCAGTTCAGAATGGAGAGTGTCCATTCATAGGACATCTCCCAACTTCTGGTTATGGGGGAGAAGAGGTCAAAAACCCCAGAGGTAGTGAAAATACAATGCTAGAGAAAAGTGGGAGTGGTATGGATGGTTGGTTAAGAGTAAAGGCCTTGAAATCCCGGTTTTGGCACAAAACAATTGTGTAATCTGGGGCAAATTAATTAACTCCTTAGTTACCTAATCTGTAAAATGGAGCTATTTATAGTTTGTAATCCGTCATTTTGTTGTGACAGAATAGTCACAATTTAACAGGATAGAACAAAAAAAACACTTCATACTCTTATGGTACCATGCTTGTTTTCATTCGCTGTAACATCATTGTTTTTATTCGCTACAACATCATTGAACCAGGCAGCTTCTCACGACAGCAAAGGAGTTTAGGCCCACAGGTATATGGTCAGGTTTCCCTCTAGATAGCCCAAATTTATACCAGATGAATTAAGTGGAAAAAAGAAAAATAATAAACAAAGGCCCTTTTAAATGTGTTTCCAATATAAACGGTCTACAAGCAGAAAAGAGAAAATAAAAAGAAAAGGACAGACAAAACAGATAAAGTTTGCATCTGTCCCAGATTTCAACATAAACTATCATGGATTTGGAAGAGACGCATCCATTAGTTCTTCAAAGTTCTTTTATCAAGGGAGAAGAAAGAATCTCCCCCAGAGAAGAGAGATAATGACTGGCCTCAAAACACCAAAAGGAAGTAAAACTCTGGCCTTCTCATGGAGGGAGCAGTCAGGAGCAGTAGGTCAAGAGCATCAACCAATCTCCAGTTTCTGCTGCTCAAGCCACTGGAAGAGCGACTCCCAGAGAGACACGTGTACCCTCTCCAGGGAACGCACTGTGGGGGCAAATTTCACCAACCCCACCAAGCTGGTATCTTCAATGCCTAATACTCTGACCCTCTGGCCCCCAGTAAGTCATAAGAGCGCTATCTCGCTCTCTGAGATTCAGAGCAACGTCACTGAAAGGTTGCTCACAAGGCACGCGGTTCAGGGCAGACAAAACAAATTCAGATGTGCAGTAGAATGGGACCAATTCTGATGCTGAGATCAGAGTAGGACTGCCTGGCACTTTGCCTATTTAAAACTTAGCTTACCAGGGCCAGCAAACTCAGCAGCTTCTACATCCTGAAATACAAGATGTCAGCGATGGTCAGATGTTCCTTAAAATAAGCTTTCGTGTTGACTATTTCTAGATGGGGCTGAAAAGAGGCAGTTGGACCTGCTTACGGGTTGTGTGTGGCTTAAGTTGCAGATCAGTCTTTTTTAGAGTGGACTTCAAAATTTCTTCTGTATGGAAAAGGACCCCAGCCATGTGTCTCAGTTACCTAAAAAGCAAGCAACCTCCTCTGTACAGAAATGTATTGATTCTGTAAACTATGACTTTCATCCTTGCACAATATCTTTTTCCCCAACAGTAATTTTCCAAGGCTTCAAATATTTGAAATCCCTGTCCGAGGCAAAACTCTGACTTAACTGCTTTCTTTCCTCTGAATGAAAGAGCTGCTTAAAAATATGACTAGCCTCTGAGCCCATTTCCATCACAAACAACACGAAACAAGTTCCTTGCTTCTCGGACTCGCCTCATCTAGCAACCAATGTGTGGAGAATAACAGCACGAAAACCGAGGACTCTGACCCCGTGCCTGCTGAACATTTCTCCTTTTATAACTACTTGAGCGTGGCAGGCTCTTCCTCTTAACTACATTACATCATCATTATCAAAGACGAAAGGAAATTAATTTTGTTTTTCAAGGTCTTGGCCATAAGTCGGTTCTTTACTTCATCAGACATCTGCTGTTTTTCTACGTGTGTCATTTGCAAAGCTGACTTTTCCTTATGACTTTATTCTCATAACAATTTATCACACCACCGTGTTTACCAGAGAACTTGTGCCGATGGGTTTTTCTCTCTCTGAGCTGGAAATATAACATTAACTTAAAGCCAATAGCATAATCTATATTTCACCCTCGGATTGTTTCTTTGGGCTTTAAAAAAAAGCCAACAAGGCTGTCAAGAAAAAATAACCACTTACGGTCTCTGGCTGGAATGAATTGCCAGTGCAACTCGACTTTGTTTTAACAGATGGGCTTTTATCAGCAAATTATGTGGGCAGTTGAACAACTTCCCTTAGGAATGGAGGAGTGCTTCCATTTACTTGGCCCTTATCTGTTCACTTAAGGCCACATTTGACCACAAAATTCTAGGGATTTTTTTTTCACATATTGATACAAAGAATAAACTACAGAGAATCTTCTGTTCTCCAATCATTAGTCATTCCTGAGCTGATTGATAGGTCCTTGGCCTTATTTCATATCACTGGAGGAAAAAAAAAAATTAGGTAGTTCACATAGATGCAATGGCTTCTCTAATGTGCCCTACTTTTATTCCCTTGCCTAAGTAGGAAGGGTCTCTAAAGAAATCCTGCGTAGCATTTATTTGAATGAATAATCTGCTGGGGTTTGACTCATTCTTCTTTTTCGCTCTCCCATCTCTCACTCTTCTCTTCCTTCAGCTGCTGACTAAGTCCTCGCAGCCTGGATTCTGCAGGTAAACACAGGAGCAAATTCATGGAAGGCTGTTGCTTTAGACAAGGTCAACAGCTCTAGCACGGGGGGCGATGCAGAGAATTTGAAAACGGACTTCAAGGAATAGTCGAGAAAACTTTATTTACCACATGCTTGATATAGGAGTTGGGTTTTCCGTTTATATTGTTTTATTAAGGTGCCCCCCCAAAATGAATGATGGCTCTTATTTTTATTTTACCCAGAAAATTAATTTCACCTTTCTTGTTATAATCTGCCATAAACATCTCCACAAGAAGCAAATCCCCAAAAGCCTCAGTTTCTCTAAACCCTTTTAAATGAAAAGGTTGAACTAGACCAGATGTCAGAGTGTTCGTGAGAAACACCTGTTCAGTGTGCAGATTCCAGAGTTCTACTCCTGGCAGAACAGGTTCAGTAGTATTGAAACAGGAGCCGGGAATATTCCATTTCCATCTTCCCGTTGGCAAGTCTACTGCAGACAGTCCATGGGCCGCGCTCTGAGAATACTGGTCTGATGAACTCCGAGGTGATCCTATTCCAATTCTTCTTCCAATAGTCTGTGACTCCATAAAACTGTCCCATGAGGTGTTAGCTGATTATCTGGGCAAATCTTCCATTTGCTGACCTATCTTCATCCAGCACAGCCTCATCAGCATCTCCATTCCCTGTGTCTCTTTCGTGCACCAGCAACACCAGCTCTGGTGGGGGCTGAGGCTGAGCAGGCTGTAGGTGGCAGCTTTGCCCTCCAAGGACTGAGCACATCACTCCAGCCCAGCCCATGAGCTCCTACCAGCCTCAAAGACACAGACAGGGCTCTTCAAAATATTACATCCCTTTTGTGTTCAAAGTGAGTTCCCCAAACAGCAGACACTTGCATTTTCAAGGTTAAGTGCGGAAACCATTTATTTTAAAGGCAAGTAGTGACTTTGGGATCACCCAAGATTTTTTATGTGTTATATGACAAGCCTCCTCCATTAGCACAATGAGAGAATGTTGTAGAGATGCAGTTGGAAGACAGATGACAACCCACATGACAAATGAACCACGACTGAGTGTGGAACTTTTCAAAACCACTCATCCTAACCTCAAGTCTCATAAATGAAAAACAGAGAAACTGCGTGGCTGGTGTGACCCAGAGGCCCAGGGCTCACATGCGCTGATGGAATTTACAGGGTGCTATGTAGGGATGAGTCCAGCTCATGAACATATTGAAGTCAGAGACCAAGGCTTGATCACAACTCCTTTACTAACTGCTTGTGTGACCCTGACCAAGCTACTTCACTTCTCTGAGCCTCGGTTTCCTTATGTATAAAATGGGGCTTATGGTTACACAACAAGTATGTCCTGAGTGCCTAGAGTGGACCAATAACTGTGTAATAAGTGCAAGCACTGGGGCCAAATAGGCAACAATCCCAGGCCTCAGGAGGAACACAGAGAGGAGAAAAAGAAATAGAAACTACAGTGTTAGGTAGCAGTAAATTCACATGCACTATGATGAAAAGTGAAGCAGGGAGAGAAGTTAGAGTAATGGATTGCTATTTCAGATCAGGTGGTCAGGGAAGCTCTCTCCAAGGAAGGGACATTTCAACAGAGACCAGAATAAAATGAAGCAGGAGCCTTATAGCAGCATCTGGACAAAAGCCACCCAGGCAGAACCAAAGTGTAGGTGCAAAGGCCCTGAGTCCGTTGAGCATTTGAGGAATGGTCAAGGGACAGCAAGGAGGCAAGTGTGGGTTAAGAAAAGGGAGCAAGGAGGCAAGTTGTAAGAAAGAGGTCGAGGAGGTAAGCCAGACCTTAGAGGGTCTGGAAGTGAGCAATTTGGGTCTCATTCTATGTTGATGAGGAGCCAACAGAAGTTCTGGGTGGCACAGAGAGATGCACATTCAAGCTGTCTTTGAAGATAAGACTGGGGTAGTCGGGGTGGGAGAGGAGTGTACCAGTCAGAATAGGTTAAGTCATCTTTCGCCATTGCAAGTTGACATAATCATCTCCTTCCTTGGCCTCAGCTTCTCTACACCTATAAAATGAAACGGCAACAACCACAAAATCTTAGCGGTTTATAAAAACAAAGGCTATGGGGCGCCTGGGTGGCTCAGTGGGTTAAGCAGCTGCCTTCAGCTCAGGTCATGATCCTGGAGTCCCAGGATCGAGTCCCACATCGGGCTCCCAGCTCCACGGGGAGTCTGCTTCTCCCTCTGACCCTCTCCTCTTCTCATGCTCTCTCTCACTGTCTCTCTCTCAAATAAATAAATAAAATCTTTAAAACAAACAAACAAACATTACTTGTCACTCATACATCATGTCCACTGCAGATTAGCTGGGGTCTGCTCCACCTCTCCTCGTTCTGGGAGCCAGGCGTGAAGCAGCCTCCATTCAAATCACCACAGATCACCATGACAGAGGGAACGGGGAGCGCAGGCACTCATGCACACACTCAGAAACATCAACCTGGAAAGGACATGCATCACTTCCACTCATATTTCATTGGCCAGAGCAGATCATTGGACCATATCTAACTTCAAAGGCAGCAGGAAAGTACAATCCTACCATGTGCCTGCAAGATGGGATATTGGGTGAGCAGCGCTAACAAATACCACAGAGACCAGAGGGAAGCAGAGAGACCAATTAAAAGGCTCTTACAGTAATCCAGGCAAGAGATGAGAACAGCTTAAACCAGGCAGTCACAGGAGAGGTGTTAGGAAACAGATGCAGAAGGTATTCTGAAAGCAGAGACAACAAGATTTGCTGATGGATTGGATGTGGAATAATCATAACCACCTCACCACAGAGTTCTGTGGGTGCAGATTAAATAAAATAATGTATAGGAACTGTTTTCCCACTGCCACACATACCATAGCCTCAACAATGGTGATTATTACTGTTGTAGTTCTCAACGGAAGAGGGGCTGCTAATCACAGCGCAGAACAGTTTAATTCTTGCCCATCCGATTTTCGAAGACATACAGTTGCTTTTCTCTTACACCACTACACACACACACACACACACACACACACACACACTTTGCTGGAAATAATCGTAGTCGTTATTATCAATTTGTTGATTTGACTTTAAATGGGCTTCACCTCTTAGGAAACTTTCTAATAATAAATTAATTTTTCCCTGTAACTTCAAAGAAGCTTTCATTCCTATAGACACACGTTTGGAACCCAGAAAGTAGCCTGCATAAAAGCCAGGAAGCCCCCAGTCTTTCTGCTCAGATGTTGTAGATTAACAGTCATTTGATTTGGGAATGTGAAATGAACTGATAAGAAAAGCTGTACGTACCAATGACATTCAGGAATGGAAACTGACAGATCACCTGCTTTAGAAGATTTGATTCTTCAGATTTTAAGGGGGTGTGGGGAAAGACCTTTAGTGACATTTGCTCTCTTATGGCTTACATTAAACAATTTAATATATAACATGAGGGAGAGAACATGATATAAACAATATATCCAGGAGGAAAAATAAATGACCTCAGTCCCAAGAGGCACCGTTATGCACTGGTACTATTCATGTACATTATAAGGAATGATGTATCAGTTTTACTTCTAATCAGTATCTAAATATATCACGGTCTGTTCCTGGCGCGCATTACACTATCTCGCAATGCATACTCACATTTTACATTAATGTGGAAAGTATCCATCCGTTATCAGGCAGAACTTAATTCTATATTGAAAAATGAGGTGTCTGCTTGGTACACTTCTATTTTAAGGTTTAACATAATTGAGCAACCAAATCTAAAATAGAACTTTGGAGCTAAGCTATGCTGTTTTTTATGGCATGGATGTTGAGAGATAAAGTTTTGATGGGTGTCTGACTCAGAGACATCACCATTGGGTGCCTCTCGTTTCCAGCCCTGTTCTGGGAACATCTAACCCAATGGTGTTGCAAAATTCCTAAAAATATTCTTAAAACAAGTTTTAAATAAACATATAATACATGTGGCTATCCCTGAGTTAATTATCCCCCACAAATAAGCAAAATATCCCAGAAATATCACAATTTCACTTCTAAAACATGTCTTTTAAACTGCTTCCCACCTACTGTTGTGTCCAGATTTGGGGTTCAGAAAATATGTTCTCTAGGGGTGCCTGGATGGCTCAGTCAACTAAACATCTGCCTTTGGCTCAGGTCATGATCCCAGGGTCCTGGATCAAACCTCACATCGGGCTCCTTGCTCAGCAGGGGAGCCTGCTTCTCCTTCTCCCTTTGTTCCTCCCCTCCACTTGTCCTCTCTCTCAAATAAATAAATAAAATCAAGAAAGAAAGAAAGAGAAGAAAGGGGGAGAGAGGGAAGGAAGGAAGGAAGGAAGGAAGGAAGGAAGGAAGGAAGGAAGGAAGGAAGGGGAAGGAAGGAAGGAAGGAAGGGAAAGAAAGAAAGAAAGAAAGAAAGAAAGAAGAAATGGAGGGAGGAGGGAGGAAGGAAGGAAGGAGGGATGAAAGAAAGGAGGACAGAAAGGAAGAAAGAAATGAGGAAAGGAAGGAAGGAAGGGAAGAGGGAGAGAGGGAGGAGGGAAGGAAGGAAGGAAGGAAAAAGGAAGGAAGTGTGCAAATTTTCCTGGTGAAAATCCTCGCACCCTGCCCCGTTGCCAACTATGTCCCTGAGGTCACTCCACCCTGAGGAGAAGGGAAGACATGGGCACACAAGAGTCTCCTGAGCCTTGTAGAGTAGGTGGGAGCAGGTGTGACCCTGCCTCCCTACACCACTGACTACATTATATCACAAACCCCTCCATAAGCACCTACCAAAAAACTGAATGATACCAAGTCCCTGATTTCAAAGACTATTTCAAAGGAGACAGAGGAGGAAATAAATGATTTTAACATAGGGCAGTAATTCCTATAATACAGGCACACCCAGGATGCTCAGTTTTGGTCCAAAGAAGGGGGCGATCCCCTCGGCCTCGCCTGGAGTTGGACCCTCAGAGGAGGCTCGACAGAAAAGATGCCTTTACAGTTGAGAACATGTTCACCAGATTTATAAGTATGGTGGGGGAAGGGAATGCAGAGGAAACACCATGCACAAAGACCCACAGGAATGCAACAGAAAGTGGGAGGTGAAGGGGCTAAGAGAATGGCTGAAAAGTACAAGAAGCTGAGAGACACACACGAGGCCAGGGGGTGAGGGCAGAGAAATCTGGGACAAGTCCCGAAGACTTTGGACACCTTCTAAGGAATTTGGATTTTTGTCCTATCACACCGTGATTTTCAACCTGTTTCAATAGACAGAAGCTTCTTCCTGTGAAATGTTAAGTATGATCTCAACTTATATAACAAATAAGTTTCTTATGTTGCTTATGTTGTTAATGCATACTCATTGTATGAAAAATAAAGTGATTGTTCCTGAAGTGATTGTTCCGTTTGATGAGAACATGAGTTTGTGAACTGGCGGTGTCCTGAGTGTTAAAATTTAGTGTATACTACATTTGAGAGAATTCATACTGTTTGTTCTCAAATGATTTTTTTTCTGAAATAATGTCAAACTTAAAGTTGCTTGCATAGTGGGGCACCTGGGTAGCTCAGTTGGTTAAGCATCCCACTCTTGATTTCCACTCATATCATGATCTCAGAGTCATGGGATCGAGCCCCACATTGAACTCCGCATTCAGTGTGGAGTCTGCTTGTCCCTTTCCCTCTGCTCCTCCCCCCAGTTTGTGCTCTCTAAGATGAATAAATAAAATCTTAAAAAAAAAAAAAAGCTGCACACATAATACAAAGCACATCCATTCCCCTATTGTTAATACTTTACCCTTTTTGCTTTGTCATTCATTTTCTTGCTCTTGTTCTTTTAAAAAATATGTATAGATGTATATACGTAGGTATAGTGTATACTTGTTTTTCTGAACCGTTTGAGAGTAAGTTACATACATCATGGCTATTTAACCCTAAACATCTCAATGTGTACTTTCTAAGTGGAAATATTCCTTCCACAGTATAGTTATCCGTTCCAGTAAATTGAACATTTATGCAAAACTTCACCCTTCCAGCCTAATTTCAGTTTTGTCAATTATCCCCAAACTGTCATTTGTTACATTCTCCCACCCCCCGCCAGTACAGCACCCAGTCTCAGACCACATACTATATGCAGTCGTGATGTCTCTCTAGTCACCTTTAGTCTGGACCATTTCCTCAGGCTTTCTTTGTCTTTCGTAACATTGGCATTTTTGAATAATGGTCTCCTACCCACTTTTCATTTAATACAATGTTGCTCATTTGGGGTTGTCTGATGTTCCCTATTGATTAGATTCAGATGCATTCCCAGGAGGGATGATACATGAGTGTCCCTCCTTCATGATATTAATTTTGATCTCCAAAGTATTTTCAATCTCTCCATTCTATATATAGTTATTATTTCTCACTTTGCTATTAATAAGTGATTTGAGAGGAGACATTTTAAGATCACATAAATATACTATTCCTAATCAAATTTTCTCTTCTAGATTTAGCATCTAATGATGATTTTTACCTGAAGCAATTTTACTATAATTGTTGCAGAATGGTGACTTTCCAACTTCAGCACCCCTTCCACATTTACCAACAGGTATCTTGGCATTCCATTATAAGCAAGAACCCTCCCTTCTCCTCCACTGATTTCTTTATTCATTTCTGTATGATCGGTATATATTCATGGATTCCTAAATTTTCTTCAGTGTCTTGTAATTCATTACCGTCTTTAATTTTAGTGCTCAAATTACCTCTGATTCTATCACTGGGAATTCCTAGTGTCCTAGTGCTGTTTCCCATTGGTTGCTTGTTGTTGATTTCTTTCTTTCTTTTTCTTTCTTTCTTTCTTTCTTTCTTTTTTTTTTTTTTTTTTTTTTTGGTACTTTCTTACTTTCTAGAATAACAGGATGTTCTAGGTTTATCTTCTACCTACACTGCTTCAGCCCTGGAATCATCCGTTTCTCCAAGGAGCTCTAGTTCCCTTTACGAGGGAATGACATTAGACAACAAGATTTGAGCACTAAATGTGTTCATTGCTACTGAGGTATCATTGCTTCTTGGCCCTTTTTAGTGAACAAAGCTGGGAAATATACATAGATATGTATCCATACACAACACACACACACACACACACACACAATTCTGAGTCCACACCAGAGTGTCTAATTCCAATCCATTCTCCCAGGTTCTTTCTTGACTTCCCTATTCCACATTTCTAGACATCACGACTACATACCTCTTATTGCACAGTGACAACACTTCCTCCAAAAAAATGAACTAATTTACTCATTACTCAAACCTATAATACATCTAAAAGAGCTTCAGAAGGGCTTCTCCCAAAAGCAAACCTACAGTGAAGAGTTCAGGACTTTTTGCTCTTCTTCTGATCTCCCACACCTGCCCCAGACTGTGTATATATAGTTATGCTGTGTTCATAAATTACTTCCATCCGTTATTTTTCCCCCTTCATTATGGTACTGTCATTCATATGAAATACAGCTGAGTTCATTTGCTCTAGTTCTTTTCTAGTTTTAGGATCCTTTTTTTTACCTTCCATCATGGCTGATTTTATTTCATTGTTTGAATTGGTAGAAAATGCTTTCAAAAGCCAAAGCTGTATGAAAGAGCATACTCAGAGAAGCTTACACTATCTTATCACTGTTTTTAAAGAAGTAGCATTCTCCCATCAAGACATTACCAAAGATGGAGGAGGAAAAAAAGAAGGATCATGCAGTAGTCCAATAGCAATAGGGAGCAGAGAGGAGAGGGAGGTCACACAGTTGGGAGCTGGGTTTGGACCGAGCTCTGTCATCAACAGAGGAGCATATAAGGATGCAGAGAGGGTTGAAGACCAGTCTCTGTTTTCCAGCTAGCATTCCCACTGGAATAGAGTACACCTTGGAGAACACAGCTCACAGGAGAAGAAACTGGTTTGGACAGAAAGACAATGAATTCTGTTTTTGATATGTACTATATTCTGGCCCAGACTACCTTCTGGAAAGCCAGAAGAAGCAGGAATGAATGGGAGGGGAAAAGGAAAATAACAGCAGCAGGAAATGTGGCAAGCGCCAATGAAAGCTGCACAGCAGATGAACACTTGGAATTCGCCCTTAAAACCATCTCGAAATTGCCTGTCTTTATTGACTGGCCCATTACCATTACCGCAAACACACAAACACACACCCCAAAGCCTATGGCCCTTTCTCTACATTGGCACCTACGTGGGTCCATTGCAGGAGCACGTGATTTAGTGGCTCTGAAATCACATAAATTTTACCTCAAATTCTAGCTCTCCCGCTCCCCAGCTGGGTGACCTTGTACACGTCAACTCATCTTTCTAAGCCTCAGCTCCTCTTCCATAAGATGGCCACACAGACACATCACCAACCTTGTGGTCGCTGTGGCCATTATAGGACAATATAAAGCAAGTACCCAGCACAATGCCTGACTCAGAGAAAACATTTTCCATTTTCCCTTCACCTCAGGTAATCACGATTCCGTCTCCCTCACACTTTTAATATAAGCTACGCAACACTGTACTGCAGTGGCTCTCAACCTTGGCCACACATGAAAATCACCTGGGGAGCTTTTAAAAAATACCAAGACTCCGGCCTCCCCACCCAGAGCATCGGACTTAATGGGTCTGGGGTGGAACTCAGCACTGGTGTTTTTTGTTTTGTTTTGTTTTGTTTTTATAAAAAAGCTCCAAGGTGATTGTAAGCAGAGTTCAGCACCGCTGCTTTCTTCACACAATCTGAAGAAGGGCTCTCCTAGGTTGTACTCCCTCTTGACCCTTCTGACAGCACTTCAGAAGAGAAATAGATTGCTTAAATTGCTCTCTTTTTATCCCAAACAGCCAAAGCATATAGCAATCTGTTATTCTCCAGGAACCTCTTTTCTGAGAAACATAAATACCACCTTCCCCACAGGAAGAAAGGAATGTTCCTCCCCACCCAAAAGAAACCTGCTCCTTTCTCACCCACCGAGGTGGGCTAGAAAGCAAAACACAACCAGAGCTTGGTCAGCGCAAACTCAGCCCGGAAGAGAGGAGCCAATGGGAGCACGTGTTTCTGTGGGCACAATCGAAGCGGTCCCCACCGGCCCAGTGGCCTAGAGACCAAAGGCTGGGGGGCTCCCAGGGAGGTTCGCTGTTTCTGCTCATTAAACAAGTCATAGTTAAGGGGTGTTGGCTCTCTCTCAGGAAGTACGTGAACCGGAGCTCTGCACCTGTATCACCCACGTCCACCAAATCTGTGCGCTCATGTGCGGGAAAGTCAGTTCCTCCACTGATTGAGGATTGCTATGAAAACTCTGATCTGCCGGGGCAAGGGAATAAGTAGCCATACGCAAAGGCAGAGTATTAATGAGTGACTGAAGCCCATGGGGGTAAGGTGCGTGAAGAGCTTAGAGGAGGCAAGTCTAAGCCATTGCCTACCACCAGCTGCTTCCTTCAAAAAAAAGGAAAAAGAAATTATTCTGAAAACAGGAAGGAAGCTTGATGGTCAATTTATTATTATTTTTTTATTTTGCAAAACTTTAATCTGTTTCATTTCCATTGTTTATTGGTTTAGGAATTTTAAAAAAAAAAAAACTTTTTAATTTTTTATTTATTTTTGAAAGAGAGAGAGAATGAGCAGGGAGCCTGATGTGGGACTAGATCCCAGGACCCTGGGATCATGACCTGAACTGAAGGCAGAGGCTTAATCAACTGAGCCACCCTAGGCACCCCAGTTTAGGAATATTTTGTAAGGGTGTTCCAGGATACCTTCCCTGGGGCCTTAAATCCCAAAACGCCATCTAGTAATGAGGCTTGCTACCTTGGGTAGTCCTGGGTGATCCAGAAGTGGTTAGTTCAGGTCCACTACGTCAACCCCTCCCTTCACTCCTCATCTCTTTCTGACCCTGCTTTGGAGCAGTAAAAAACTGACATCTTTGGCCAAAGAATCTTCTCTTTTATTCCTGTCAGGTGTCAGAAAGACACCAGGGCACTAGATGGAGAAGGAGAAAGCAAGAAAAAAAGAAATATAAAGGAAAAGAGGAGACTAAGGATTTGGCCATCAACATGAACAAGAAATTAAAACCCTTCTGCAAACCTACCCTTATTTGCCACTGGTCTATAATTTGCTTTCAGATACTTCCGCATGTGCAGAGGGACATTGCGTATGACTTTGTTTAAGCTTTAAGTCTGGGGCTTGAGCTGCCTAGGCTCAAGAGAGCATTCCACTCAAGAATGCACAGACATGTAGCACCTGGGTGGCTTGGTCAGTTAAGCATTCAACTCTTGATTTTTGGCTTAGATTATGATCTCAGGGTCATGAGATCAAGCCCCACATCATGCTCTGTGCTCAGCAGTGCGTCTACAACAGGGAGTCTATCTCCCTCCTTCTCCCTCTGCCCCTCCCCCTGCTCGCTCTTGCTCGCTCGCTCGCTCTCTTAAATAAACCTTTTAAAAAATGCACAGACCTGCAGTGGTTGGCTAGAGTTCTCTTCAGGAAACCCATACTCTGAAGGCAGCTACTACAAATGCTTATTCACTTCAAGGCTCACAAGTTTGACATATTTAATGTCAATGGGTTACTGTTTTTAAACAAAAATAGTGGTCTGTCCACTAGGATCATGGCTGTTAAAAACAGGTTTTCGCTGGTGAAACTAGGATTATTCAGTACGCACATGTTGATGACAAATATGTTAGAGATCTCCCTCTTTGCATGAATTAGGTATAAGATTCCAGGTCTACCCATACCCAATGGGAGAAGATTACCCAAGACTGTGAATATCAGGAGGTGGGCATCATTGAGGGTCACTGCAAAGGCTGGCTACCTTCTGTTATCCTGAAGTTTCCGGATTCCTGGTGTCAGTTATGAGAGTAAAGAAATCCTGCCTCTAGAATCTTACCAATTGCCTCAAGAAATCCTTCTTGTAACATAGTGGGCAGAAATCTTCCATAGAACGTCACTCAATCCTGAACTCCTCGGTCAGTTCCCCTTTCTCCAGAACATTCCTCCCTTCTCTTCCAGTATAAATGAGCCAAGCCTGGGTCCTGAATCTCAGTATCAAGTATATCTGACAAGCACATTTCACCAGAGGTATTCGTTTTAATGAGGCTTACAACATTATTCTTCACAGGAAACACATTTAGAATTTAACTGAAGCCTCTGGTGGTAACACCTCCCTAGAAAGCTATTTGGAAGACACCATGGAACACAGAAGTTTCGCACTAAAAGGGATCGGAAAGTCTAATATCCTTGCCCCGCAGCAGAGAAGAAATCAAAGACTCAAGGGGGACACATGACTGCAGACCTTCCCAAGTTCACATGGCCACATCTCCAGGGATCTTTACAATCAATCAATCTTGCTTTCTCATTCTCTCTCTCAAATGGGAAAAAAAAAAAAAGAAGAAGAAGAAGCTTTTTTGTCACTCCCCAAATGGATCTAGGGGTAGAAGTGTTAGAAGCAAAAAAAAAAAAAAAAGAGGAAGAGTTATTGGTAGCAGGGCTTAATATTGGGCTTAATGCTAACCGTACGTTTGTTGGTTTGTCTTTCAACACCCTGGGTCTTCTGGCATTTTCTGGTATTTCCAAAGCATGCACTACCCAGCTTTTCTTCACTATCCTCCCCAACCACTGCATCTACCCTCTCTTATTATGTTGATTGCCCAGGCCCTTGGCAGAGGGGGATGCCACCATCTTACCCTACTAATAGCTGTCCCCCAAGGATAATATCCAGGGCCAGGAGAGACCTGAGCTCTGAAAGTTGGGATATCTAGTCCTCCAGGATGGGCTCCATGAAACCCTCTGAACCAGACTGCTCTTGGAAGACAGACTTTACCCCTTGACTTCATTCTGTGCAAATGTCATCATTATTTGACATTTGGTAAAACACAGATACTCTTGCTTCACAAGCTGGTTAAACAATTTTATCATTAAAAAGAAGAAAACCTCTGAGAGACCGCAGTAGAATGTTCGTTAGCTCACCACAATTCCATGTGGTATAAAGAACCCAGCTCTGGGATTGTGCTCTGAAAATCAAGACTTCTTGGTCTGTACCACCAGAGCCAAAAGAAGGGCTTTTTTTTTTTTTTTTTTAAGATTTATTTATTTATTTGAGAGCGAGCGAGCAGGGGGAGGAGCAGAGGGAAAGAATCTCAAGGAGGCTTCCCACTGAATGTGGAGCCCAACATGGGGCTTGATCTCACAACCCTGAGATCTGACCTGAGCTGAAATCAAGAGTAGGTCCCTTAACTGACTGAGCCCCAAGGGCAGCTATGTTTAAAGACAAAAGAATCACATCTTTGGAAACCAGGTTTCAAAAGGCACACATTTGTGCTATTTGTTGATATTGTGCTGTTTATTGGATTTGGGCTGCATAGTATGACGTTCTTTGAGCCTTTGAAAAGGAAGCAAAATCCAGGCTTTATGGGCAGGACTGGACCTACGTGTGAAGCATATTTGCACATTCACCACCCACAACCTTCTGATGGAAAATGACCTCAAAGAGGTCTTTTCTGTGGCTTAATTAAACCAGTTCTCAAACACTTGACACCTTTGGCTTCCTAAGAGGTCTGACTAGAGGGCACATCAGACTGAGAGAGATTCCAACTGGGCTGGAGTGAGGGCAACTTGAATTGCTGCCACCCCCCATGTGCCCCTCTTGGCAACTCTGCATTCATGCCCCAGTCACACTTCCTAAAAGATGTCTGGCAGACCTGAGAGGCAGTCCGTGTGCACCACTTCGTGGTTCCTTTTAATTCCCCTTCTTGTATCCCCACGAGATGAGGCATTTCCTGCCTTGCCACAAGCCATGCCCCAAGGTCAAACATCTCCCACTCAATATTTTACTCATCAAAGACCAAGAGAAAATGATCGGGTAGCATTTACACGGAGATGACATCAAAGATCCAGCTGAACTGGGGCTAGGGAAGAGCTCCGGGGGCTGTGGAACAGAGGAAGATCTCCTTCCGCGGAGGTTACCCTAAATGTGGGCTTGTCTCTACCGCCAATGAAGAGGATCTTAGATTTGCACATGCCGACTGAAGCCAGATGGTGCACAGGAGGTGTAAGGTTCCCCTCCTGGATGTCTGACACAATGGTTTTGAGAATGAAAATCTCTGATAATAGAAATTTCCCCCAGGTGCTCTTATTTAACGCCCTGCCACCATTACTTCATAGCTTACCTGTTCCATGGAAGAGCCAAGACCCATTCTTCATTTATTCAACAAATAATCCTTTGAGGGCCTACTCTGTGCCAGACATAAGCAAATGTTGAGCACTGCTTCATTATTTTACTGGTAGAAAATTCACAGTGCAGATTTCCAGTTCAGGCAGCAATCTATGAGGATAATGGTACAGAGACATTCACACATTCATCTTTTTTCTCACCTTTTCATTGAAACCCAATATACAGATATTGAGGCCAAAATTTCTCACCAAATTTGCCTACTTACATAGGCATTTTCACCAACTTTACAATCCCACCCAACCGGCCTTCTAATGAAGAAACAGCACCCATCACCACAGCACACCAGAAACTTGCATTGTGTGTCCTCCCAGTTACGACCCCCTTCACCAAAGGTAGCCACTCTGCGGACTTCTAACATCATAGATAAATTTTGCCTAGTTTTGAACATTGGGCATAAATGGAATTAGTGCATGTAATGCCAGTGGTTGGCCTCCGTGGTTGGTTTCTGTGAGAGCCCAATAGTTTGTGAGAATCCACCATGTTCTTCCATGTAGTTTTGGTTTGTTCATTCATTGTTGCTGTACATCCCATTGTGTGGTTATATCCCCATGTACTTAACCCATCCTACTCTTGATGAACATTTGAGTTGTGTTCAGCTGGGGGCTATTGTCTACAATGCTGCTGTTCTTGAGTATACAGAATATACAGACATTCTTTTATGGGTCTTCTGGTGCATGTGTATATGCATTTCCCTTGGCCATATACCTAGGAGAGATGATATTTTCTCTTAAATAATAAAGATGCAAAAGTCTCGGAAAAGTGCATGATAAGGCTGATTCTTGCTGCTGGTGATCTATCCAATTAATTTCTTGATCCAACCAATTTCTTCTCCTATCTTCCTTACTAATTCGGTATCCTGATCTGAGGTTCCAGTACCTGGAGCAAGTTTGGGTGGTGACTTCTGTCCTGGCACTCAAGACTCAGGCCATGGCCAAGGTTGCTGAGCTGGTCAGCAGGAAGCAGTGTGGGGAGTAACACATAACCTAACATAACATAACATAAGCAGTGTGGGGGAGTAACCCTGGGACAAGGCTGATAGGTCTGCACCAAAAACCAAGAAGCCATTCTGTAAGGGCTTCTGAAATCCCTGCCAAGACACTCCAGGCCCTGTTTCCAGGGCTGATGGCTCCCTCTGATTTCAGACTCTCTTTGTGCTAACTCTGAATGTCTGGCTTTCTCTGAAAGGACTGCCAGTGTATTGTCATGGGCTGCAGAGACCAACCACTGGCATCCTAGGCATACCATTGCTGCTTGCATGGCAGGATTCACCTGAAGCCAAGGGACCCAACACTGACTTAGCACATTCCAGAGGGTGAGGGGGTGAGGGAGACTTGGTCACTCTGCAAATTCTCAGACTGGCTCCCCACACACCCCACCCCCAGGAATACCTACCGAAGTTGGGGGTCTCCTGCATAGAACTGGAGAGAGCTTCCAGTAATTGAGTTCTCCCAAAGTTGTAGCCTCTGGACAGATTTTTCCATTTATATCATCTTATAAAACAGTCACATCTAGTCTCTCCATCTCAGTGTGGTAGGTACAATTCTATTTTACAGATGACAGGATTGGAGGTGGCTAGAGGTTATACACTTCCCACTGTCATAAAGCTAACACAGGGCAGAGCAAGAATTTCAACCAAGATCCAAAACTAGCTAGTTTCCAGTACAACTGGAGGCTCAGACATTTTAATACTAGCCTAAATAGAAGAAGAGAGTCAGGAAATCAGGAAGGGTCGCTAATGGAAAGAATATGGAAGGAAACCTTGAGAGATCCACATTTAACCTTCAATTCAGTTTACCACACTAATTGGGTGACCCAGGGAAAGTTCTTTAAACTCTCAGAGTAATAGTGTCTTTGACTGAAAATGGAAGGGTTGTACCTTACCCACGGACCATCCCTCCATGACGGCAAGAACCATGTCTTTCTCTCCTGATCATAGCGTTCCCAGCACCTGCCATAGTGCCTGGCTTGTAGTAGGAACCTAGTAAGTGTTGAATAAATGAATGAATGAATGAATGGGAATACGTATCAGAATCTCTCGCAGGCTTTTTCAAATATACATACCAATGCCTCAACCCATAAGCCCTGGTAGGTGAAGCCCAATCATGTAAAATTTTTTTTGGAGTTTTATTTGAGAGGGAGAGAGCATGAGCCGGGGCCATGGGCAGAGGAAGAGAAAGAAGCAGACCCGCTGCTAAGCAGGGAGCCCCTGAGATCATGACCTGAGCCAAAGACAGAGGCTTAACTACCTGAACCACCCAGGCACCCCCCAAGCATGCAAATTTTTAAAAAGAAAAGGGAAACCTCTCCAGGGAGTTCTGATTCAGACCCATAGTAAGAAGTCACTTAACAGATCTAAAATTCTATTAAATCGGTGTAAAAATGATCCATTACTAAGTCCAACAAAAATTTACTCAATTTTAAATAGTTTCTTCTTCATTAGGAAAAATAGGTAATATGTGCTCTGGATTCCTTCACGTCACTGAGAAGTTTGTCTAATTTCTTTCCTTGTCTTCAACTATTGTGTCCCCCTTTTACCTGTCACTACTATACTCTTCTCCAGGTTGCTTTATTGCTTTAACAGTATATTATTGTCCCTGAATTATACCAACTGGATTAAGACAATTATATCTATTAAAATATCCAAATAAATTAGAAAAAAAAGCATTTATTTTGATAGAATTCCTATGTGCTGATTCACAGTATTTCCCTTTTTTCTCTTGTCTTCATCGAAAGTTCACTTGGAAAGAGGCACTGCAAAATCTTTCTTCAGCACCTAGTGTTTCACATTTTAAAGGAGGCGGGGAGGGGGGGAAACAAATCAAACTTGCAAATAAGTCAAATGACCCGGTAGCCTACAAATAAATATTGCTAGCCTGTTTCTGTCTCAGCTGGGAAAAAGCTTGCTAATACTGGTTTTCTTTAGTGTTTTCCCAATAGAGGAATTACCCGACCCAAGTAGTGTTTGCCAGGCTGCAATGAAGCCATACTTCACTAAATATTAACTTATTTAAGCATCTGCTAAAGGTTTTTCCAGAACTGGAGCTTAAGACACTTCCCTCTTTGGCTTCCCTAAGGACAACGGCCACCCGTTACAACGGGGGTTTGCAGTCCTACAGCCTTGCTGTCTTCTACACACCCACGTTCAGTTGACCTAATCCAGAAGTCAAGGCAAACAGCAAGCGACTCAATATTCTCCCTCGCCCCCTCCAGTTCCTGGGTCCTCTGTGGCTTTTCCACTTGGGCGTCATTAAAAAAAGTGAGGAGGGCAAGAGAGAGAAAGTGTGTGCTGGCTCCTTTGCCAACCAGGCCCTTCCTTCCAAGGCCGCATGGCTCCAGTTTCTTTGTTTCCTCTTATGTTTAATTTTCTTTGGCCCAGACTTTCCTCATTGGTTTTCTTTTCGCATTTTATCACCATAAATTAATTAAAATGTTTCTGGCGCTGAGTTCACATCTGATCATCTTGGCAGGATCCCCTTACACAGATGGCGAGGAGATAAAGAGCGATCCAAGCATCCAAGAACAAGAAGGGCCCACATAGGGAGCTGGGCTGAGAGACTGCAAGAGGACAGGAGAGGCCGATTAAAAACAAACAACGCCAGGCTGAATCAGAAAGCTGGGTTGGGGAGTGAGGAACATGGGGGAGTAGGGGGTGACTTCTGGGGGTTCCTTGTATTCCTTCACCCCTTTCCCAAACCCCCCAGAAGACAGCTTGTCACCCGTTAGTGGGAAAAGCAGAAGCAATTGTTCTACCACTCCTTCCTCATCACCCTGCAAGTTTGGGTGGCTGGGAGATGGGGGGACGGGGCACTTCGGAAGTTAAAGTTGGCTAGAGGGGGCGGGAAGAAGCAAAGGCCAACCTTGACTGGGAACCTGGGATGGGTCGGACACTGTGCTGCGCCCTGGGAATATACAGAAGAGCAAGACATACATGGTCCTTCTCCTCAGAGTATGAATAATCCAGTATGGAAGACAAATGTTAAGTACCAAATATATGTAGAGGGGAAAGAAAGATAACCTAGACTCAGAACCTGGAAAATACGTTTTTGGCATTGCTCAGAAATGTGCCGTAGGGAAAGACACAAGTGCCAACTACCCAGAGACTGGGCCCACAACTCCCAGTGTCTGGCTGCATTGAAATTACCCCAGAGGGGCCAAAGCACCTCCAGAGGAAGGCCTTGGGGTCATGACACTCAGATGGGAAAGAGGAAACCTTGTGATACTCAGCGAAGGAAGAGAGGCAGACCTATAGTCATATGTAAGCTTCCAGAAGGCTATTAGAAGAGTGTTAAAACCCTGTGCAGACTTTAACCTTTCTTTCTCTAAAACTACCGACACATAATGCTGTCTTAGAATGGAGGGACCACTGTCTTGATCAAAACTAATGCACAGGGGCGCCTGGGTGGCTCAGTGGGTTAAAGCCTCTGCCTTCAGCTCAGGTCATAATCCCAGGGTCCTGGGATCGAGCCCCGCATCAGGCTCTCTGCTCAGCAGGGAGCCTGCTTCCCCCTGTCTCTCTCTCTGCCTGCCTCTCTGCCTACTTGTGATCTCTGTCTGTCAGATAAATAAATAAAATCTTTAAAAAGAAAAAAAACTAATGCACAATAATTCCTTTGTGACAAGTGCCTCCAGCAACATCAACAGGATTGCTGTGCTGAAAAATAATAGAGGTTGTGACCACATAAGGTAGGGTAATCCAGACAGACCTCCCTGAGTGGTGACATTTAAACTGAAAGACTGGAAGGATCCCAGGGACCTCAAATTAAAAACGTGGCATCAGAACTAATACAATTCAACCAGCTCAAATCAGGCACAGACCACGGTGCACCAAAGCCCCACTCTGGGCATCCGGGGAGAATAAACAACAGCTCCGCGTCTCAGAGCTGAAGTCTCTTCCAGAACAGCCCAGGCTTGGAAGCCGGAGATCTGGTCATTGTTTCTGGTGGATCCGGCCTGATGACGGGTTCACTGACCATCAGTCAGGTCTGTTGTCTCCTGAAGCAAAGCGAGGAGGGCTTTCCAGCTGCTTATATCCTCTGCTCGGGCGAGGAAGGAAATGTGGCCCATATTTGCTTCACTCTTTGGCCTCCACATGTGCCAAGGTTAGCAGGCGACACAAACAATTGCTTTGTGGAAGCCCTTTTGTAAGAAGAAAATCCCTCAAAAGTCCCATATGGTCCATCTCCAACTCCACCTCTGGCATTCCCAGCCTTCTAGCCGTCACTGGGTCACTTTTTGCCCCACGACCTTGAAGGTTCTTGAGCATTTGTATACACGCATCTGTGTAACCCTATCTCCTGCGTATCCAGGCTCTCACCCACCCTGACTCCCACTACCTCTGACAAGACCGTAAGCCTCTAAGGAGGGCACATATTGCATGGAGCACTGGGTGTGGTGCAAAAACAATGAATACTGTTACGCTGGAAAAAAAAAAAAAAAAAAAAAAGACCATAAGCCTCTTAGGAATAAGAAATGAGCTGTGTACTTATTTTTTCTAGGCACTTAGTAGGTGTTTGATAAACACAACAAATTGAATTTTAAAGTTACAACAAATAAATAGCTCATTTCCATATTGTTAAACATCAACTTTTAAAGCATATTTGTGTGGGTTTTGTTTTGTTTTGTTTTGTTTTACATCCCTGAATTTTAACTTGAGATTTATTTTAGACGTTTTCAAAGAAAGAGGGAGGAAGGGAAGAAAGCACTAAAGTCCTCTATTATTCCATACTAATATTTTCTTTATTATTCTATATTCTTTATAGAATATATATATATATTCTCTATATATTCTTTATTATTCTAATGTTATAAGCAAAATCTATCCATGACAAACATAAATATATAGAGATCACATACAAACACACACACACACACACACACACACACACTGATTTCTTTGAAAAAAACGTTCTGTACGGATTTCTTTCCCAACAGTACAATGAGATACTTTCTGAAAAGAAAACAAAAAATATTTTAAAAATTTAATGTTCCAAGCACTCCCTGCTTTTCTGTTTTTTTGTTTCAGTTCCTAGAGTCCTGTGTCCTGCTCTCCCGGCATCACTAAATTCAGAGCAATGCAAAGCGGATTAAACCATGAAACAATATGTTAAGAGAGCTCGGAGGCCCCGCAAACCTCAAAGATACGGGGTCAAGAGAGTGCTGTTATTTTTATATTAGTTTACATTCGTCTCTGATTCTGAAACAATTCCTAATGCTCTTGTCTTGTCCTTGCACTTGCACAGCGTCTCGTGTGTACAAAGCAGAGCCAGAGAGAGTTCTCGGTCAGAGACTCGGGGCCTGAGAAAAGGCCGGTTCTGAGAATCCCTGGTCCCGTCGCTCTGGCCTGGAGGGAGAATGGAAACCCTCCGGGAAATCGGACTACCACCTCTGACGTTTGAGTTTAGTTTGCTCCTGAGAAACAGCCTGGAGCCCAGTCTGGACTGGCAAAAGCACATTTCATAGACGAGGCTAACCCTGTCCATCTCCCACCGCTCAGAATGGGGAGCCATGCAGCTTTCCTAATCAATGGCCTCACACGCGCTCTCTCTCTTTGGTCTAGCACCTTGTCTCCTGCATTTCACTTTTTTTTTTTTTTTTTTTTTTTGAGGGCTCAGGAAGTCAGGCAAGAGTGAGGCCTGAGATGATCTAGTTTCAGATAGATAATTTAAATAAGAACGACCTTCGTGTAAGCTAACGAGACTTGCTGTTTCATTTAAGCACCACAAGAATCTTACAGAGTAAGCAATTAGTTTTCTCTTTTGTAAAGTAAGAGAAGGAAGCACCAAAAAGTCTATTATCTTGCCTTTAGTTCTCTGGACTGTTTTCAGGTTATGGCCAGCCCCCAAAGCTAGGATTTCCACCAGGAATCTTGTGTTGCTAGAAGTCCAGACACACAGACAAAATTCCAGTTTTCAAAAGGGCAGGAAGGCTGGCATGGAAGCAAAAGGGACTTGTCTGCAGACTGTGAATTTGTCTCCCAAACCCATGAAAAACCCTAAACGAGGCTTCTCTATTCCATTTCCCTTCACTTGCCCCTCACTGGTGAAGGGCCCACCCTTTGTCTTACTAAAACACCATCTCAATCATCTCAAAAACACAGTTGACATTCAAGACATTGAGACAACTAAAAATGAATTTTATTTTGAAGATTTTATCTATTTATTTAAATGATGGAGAAAGAGAGACAGTGAGAGAGGGAACACAAGAAGGGGGAATGGGAGACGGAGAAGGAGGCTTGCCACAGAGCAGGGAGCCGGATGTGGGACTTGATCCCAGGACCCTGGGATCATGACCTGAGCCGAAGGCAGACGCTTAACCGACTGAGCCACCCGGGTGTCCGTCAAAATTAATTTCTTACCAAATATAAGAATATCAAGCAGCCATGCTGAGGCAAAGAAACTTTACCAGGTAGTCTTTTTAAGTTTTTAATTTTGCTACAAATCTGGAGGCCATAATTGGCTGCTGATAAATTCTGCCATAAGCCTAACCTGGTTCCTTACACAGAGCTAAGAGAGAAAACTCTCTTGCCCCAGTTCAGATAGAATAGTAGGCACCTCTGTTTCATACAAACAAAATTCCTTTTAGATACAGTCCCAACCTGAAGACATCAGATACATTCCAGGAACCGGCCAGCTGTATATTTCCCCTCAAATACAGACATACGGCACACACACGTGGACACACACACACACACACACACACACGTGCTTTTTTTTTTTTTCTTTTTTGTCCCTTTTGGGCAGATAGGGGTGAGAGGAGAATGGAAAGCCAAACTACCAGTTCACATCTGGAAGCCAGGCCCCTGATCCAGTTCAGCTCAGATAACTTGTCAACTGGTTCAGAGTCCATGAGATCAGAAACAGTACCTTTCAACTAAAACATTTTTCTCAGGGTAAATTCTTGTGACAGTCCAAAGATATTGGAGTCAGGTTTGCAGTTGTGGTTAGAAAGAGAAGGATTGAAGCTGCCCGTCTCCACTTCACGGGGTCATGTGCCAGAAATAGTCTGGCATTCAGGCTGTGGACACTGATACACGGTAGTGACACCAGCTTCAACTGGCAGGCGCGGCAGCCTCCCCATGGGTGGGGGGGTGGGGGGTTGAGATGGGAAAGCTGCTGCTCTTGGCGGCGCTCTGGGAAGCCCTGAATCCCCCAACCCCCTCTCACCACACTCAGCCATCACCACCTTTCTCCCTGTGCCTCCCAGAAGACAGGATGGGACTCCGAACACTGGATATCCCACATATCCGAAGTTGTGCAAGAGACGGGATCTCACTCCGTGCATCCACAGTGACCTGGGAACTGGGCATGAAGCCACTTGAAGGGGTAAAGGAAAATACTTCCCCTCCACTCCCCATAAAACTGCTTATAAAGAAAACAGAAGTAATTATGGGAAAAAATGCTTAAAAACCTAGAGGGCTCTATTAAAATGAACCTCACATGGATTCTAGTTTAAGTTTCCAAGACTCAGGCAAGAATTTTCATGTCTAAAGACTTCTTCCTCTAAGATGCTTGGTAAAGCCAGCATGGTTGTCCAGAAGCCTAAACAAGCTCATCGAGGTGATTGGTGGCTTTTCCCTATTTTTAATTTATTGCAAAAACTGCACTAAAAGAGCAACCAAGGAAATTAGAAGAGAGAAAAGTTTCTTCACTTTCACCACAAACCAAGAATTTGTTTTAATCTCATCTTCCCCCTTCTATTCTTTGTCCATGGGCCAACACAGTTTTTACATAGTAAATAAATGTCTCTCTAATCTCATTGTTAGAAAATGTTTTCCAAGTTACTGAATATATTAAAGTCCCACAGTGATTTGTCTAGCCACACTCTCAGCCATATCCCCCCAGTTAGATCTGTACTTAGCCAGTCATTTTCAGGCCTAAAGACTCCTTATCCATACTAAAGCAAGCCACTTCCAAGAAGGTATGACTAGTACCCAATACCCAGTAAGACAGAGCTGGACCATAAACTGCCAGTATGCATTGCCCACCGGCCCTGCTGGATATCTTCCACTGGCCTCTCTAGGTCCACCCCTACCCTTCTCCAGTCTGCTCTGTGCTCAGGAAGGCTGACTGGATGGGCTTCATCTTCATCCCTGCCCTCTGGCTTCTAGTTGAGCTCAGCCAGTGGAAGACACTGGCAGGAGATCAGAGGGAAAGAGGAGATGGAGGTCAAGGTGTTTGTTCCCCCAGCTCCCTCCCTGCTGGGTCTCCACAGATTGGACACGTCATTCCTCCAGAAGCCCTCCACTCTGGCTACAACTGCCATTCTCAGGGCTCGGGAACTGTGCCCTCTTCTCATTCTAGCAGGCTAACACAGGTGGTGAGGCTTTCCAATATTGCTGATTTCCCTTAACTGTACCCAAACCTGTGTAACCAGGTATGCCACTGGTGTCTGCTGGGACCCTGACTCATCCATCAGGCAATGCAGAAAATAACTGTCCAACACCAAGTCGTGCTCCCATTTCATCCTGTGTCTAAAGCCAGTGGGGGGAAAGCAGAGTATCCTATGGTCCTATAGCAGGACAACTTCAGGGAAAAATCAAAGAAACTGGTGGAATTCAACCGTCTTGTGGGGGGGCCTACTATGTGCCCAAGAACTGTGCTTTTCCCTGAATCTCAAGGCCACCCTGTGATGCCAGGGCCACACCTGGATGGAGGCATAACTCAGATACCTCTGGGTTCCCTGCAGGTCCTCTCAGCCCACCTCTTAGCCAAGCCTTTGCTGTGATGGTCAGGAGCACACGGGTATGCCCAGCCCAACTCGGCCTCAGCTGCACCCACAGTCTCGCATGTTCTGTCTGGGAGCCTTCTCTGACGTGGCAGCATGCGACATCTTGTCCCTCACATTTCACAGACCTGGAAGTTGGAAGAAGTTAAGTGCATGGGACAAACCTTGACCTACAGAGCATGGGAACTAGTGGATGAATGGTCCGTCTTCTGTCCCATGGGCAGGTAATCCTGACGTGCATTTTCCATGGCTCCTCTTAGCGCTCCCAATGAACTGAGTCCCAGTTGGCCACCGGCTCAGTGATGTACCTTACCTTGGCTTCCCTCTTTCCCTGTCACTATTCCCAACCCTCCCTTATCTCTCTCTCCTTCTCTCTCTCCCCCCAACCCTTCCCTTAGGATACTTCAGGAAATAAATGATCTGCAAGCATGCCTTTCTCTCTGCTTTCTGGAGAGAACCCAAGCTAAGTTAGTGAGAACTTCTTATTGCTCCAAAACAGAAGAGAACCTCAGGAAGCAAAGGAAAAACAATGAAGAAAACACCTTTTTTCTTATACCTATTCAAAACTCACTCCCCCAGGTCTCAATGACCTGTCCACAAGCCCCAAGATCTTCAGACCTCCCCCAACCCTATGCAAATGTGTCAAGGCTGAGCCGCACTGCAACACCATGTACAGGGTATCTGAGTTTTAGAGGAGCCAACACTTTACGTTTGTCCCACATCTGCTCTCTTTCAGTGGTGGGGAGGGGTGGGTGAGGAATAAACCAAGAATGGACACCCTAGAAATAGAGCGGCCAAATTCTCTCATCAGGAAACTCACAAAGCTTGATTTCTACAACTTATCTTCTGACTGTTCTATGTGTTTGATGCACAAAGAATCATTTCCTCACACCTCAAGATTTTTGTAACTACCATCCAGCCCGTTTCCAGAAATTTTTCCCGGTACAAATCGTCTTTAAAAAAAAAAAAAAGAAAAGAAAAGAAAAAGCTTTGCTTTTCCAGGAAATCAAGAAATGACTCCTCCAGTAGTCTTTTGAGTATGAAAGGAACTGTACTGGTTTCCTACATCAGTAGTCCAGAGTGAAGGGGAAAGAGAGAGAACAGGTGATGGAAACAGGTGAACCCGAAGAAAGGGTAAAGTAGAGGGAGAAAGCGGGAGGCTACAGTCCAGTGGTTAAGACTGAAGACAGGGCTTCAGCACTCAGGAGCTCTGTTCCTGGAGACGTCCAATGGAATAACTTTAAGCAAGCCACATCACAATCCTTTAAGTGGGCAAGATTTCTTTTTGGTTCATTCATCTGTAAAATGAGAACAAACTCCTCTTGTCTGGGGCAATGATCAATAGCAGAAGACTTCACATATAGGAATATTCTGGGGACCACAGAAAGAAGCTAGAAAGTCTGATAGAATGAGCTAGCATTGGGATGTCACCGACCTCATGTCTAGTTTCAAATTAAAATATGCCACTTGTTAGGTCATCTTCCAAATAAACAAATCCCTTGGAGAGAGGTATGTACAGAGTTCTAATTCCTGATTGTGCTGGGAAGTTGTATGAACAGGATTTCCACTTCCTATTTGTAAGTCAGCCCTCAGGCATGCACCCAATTCCCCGCCTCTCCTTGCCTTTGTTATTTTATCCAGCAATAAAACCCCCATGCCCAGGGCCACACATGGGGCTGAGATGAACATCACAGGCCCAAACTTTGTGGAAAATAGTCTTTCAGCAGCAGCATCTGGCTTCTTGGCATGTTCCCCCAGCTGTTGTGCTGACAGCTCCAAAGTTGCTTTTTACTTTGTCATATGGTTCGGCTGCTAATGGGCTGTCTCTTCTTGCTTGTCCTCCTCTGGGTCATTTTTCCTTTCAAACTCCTGAGGAGTTCCAAGAAAATTGCACACCATGACTCCTCTGCAGGAAGGCCCCTGTCCTTATTTGCCGTGGCATTCAGAGGGCTGGGCATCTCAAGTGGGAGTAAGCAATCCCAACGCTCAAACGGGAAACATCTCATTACACTGCCTGGCACATTTATCCTACAAGAAGTAGGCTTACGAAGGGGCAATTAGGTGAGTTGACAGGCACAGGTGGTAGACTAATATAAAGTGTTATTTGTCTCTGTGTTTACACAGGACCGATCACCATAGTACCAGGGCTTAAACAAGGACATAATTTTGACACAAAAGGCCACAACGAACTTCTCATAATTGGCAGTCCTGTTGGATTCCAAGTATTTGCTCCTCTCGATGCCAATCTGAACACCCAAATGTGAAATTTAGCACCTGCAAGTGGTTTCTCAGGCCCCAGCACTCACATCGACCGTCTGTGCAGTCTCTGCACGTGCAGTAACAGACCAGACAAGGGCTGAATGTCCCCAACAGGAGCCTGCTTTCCTGAAATGCTATGAGTAGCTGAAGAAACCAGCAACCAGTTGGCTTTTCGTTCAACCCTTCTGGAGATACCCAAGATCTGAATGAGCCCACGATGACTTACAAAATAATCAGAAGCTAGGCAAACGTGCACCTGACTTTCATGAGTCCACAATCAGGGCTCCCACATACTGTGGAGCAGGCTGAGCACTGCTCAACTCCAGAGAATGCCATTCTTACAGGCTACTGATACTGGGGCTCTGAAGTTGTTCCACACAATGACCTTGCCCTCAGCAAAGAGATAACTAGGGAATATAAGATTAAGTTGCCCAAAATGTAAATGGCAGAGGCTGTAAGAATATTTTTAGAATATATAAAACACATAAACCTGGCGATTCACAGACCTGTACCCCTGGGGAAAAAAATATATGTTTATAAAAAATAAAATAAAATAAAATAAAAATAAAGAAACCCAAGTCCTCCAAAAAAAAAAAAAAAAGAATATATAAAACAAAAATCCTTGGAATAAGTATAAATGAATTTTGGAGGTGATTGGAGAGTGTTGATTTAATCCTAAAAGATGGAACAGTTTCTGGAAGAGTAAGAGAGTATGAGGAGAAAACAATCTGAAGAAGGAGAAAGATGGTGTGACATGAGAGCCACAAAGCAAAGTCTGAGACTAAAATATGGATGGGGCTCCTGGGTGGCTTAAGCATCTGACTCTTTAATTTCAGCTCAGATCATGATCTCCCCCACTTGAGTCTGCTTGAGATTCTCTCTCTCTCTCTCCCTCCCTCTGCCCCTCCTCCACCACTCATGCACGCACATTCACCCTCTCACTCTGCCTCTCAATAAATAAGCAAATCTTTTTAAAAAAATATGTGGATGAAGTTGGAGTTACTTCTTCAGAGACATTCTGGAGGCATCTAAAGTATTGAATATGTGACTAGAACCCCATTTTCTCTCAGCTCCCTCGTTCTTCCATCGGCCAAACCTCTTCCAACCCCATTTCTGCCCTCAGTGAATATTCGAGTTCCTGGACTAGGCCCTGAGGAGATCTGAAATGTGAATAAAGTGCCTTCCAGAAATGGAGTTCAAAAGAAGGAGGGAAGGCAAATACGTATGGAAGCATAAGGCAGCACAGGACTGCCCCCCTTCCACTGTATAAACTGCCACCAACATCCCAAGGAGAGAGAGTTCACTTCCAGCAGGGGGAGAGGGGTCCTCGGGGAAGAAATGGCAGCTGGACCAACAATTAGGACCTGAGCAGGTAGAGGTGACAGAGAGCACAATGCAGGCAACAGGAGCACATAAATAAGAGCACAGGGGTAAAGGGTAAGGCAACAGGAAGAGTTGGCTTGGGATAAAAGGATGTGAGGGGCAACAAGAGACAGGAAGAGAACTTCTTGCAATTTAACACTGGAAAGTTGGCCTGAAGACTATCATAGAAGGCCTTAAATGATAAACTAACAAGGCTGAACATTCTCATGAGGCCATCGGAAGTAGCCCTCTTCCATTATTCATGGGTTAGATTCTGAGCAAGCATGAGACAATCAGAGCTGGGCTTTAAGAGAAGCTTTATCTGGCAGCAGCATTCTTGTGAAATGGAGATGGTGGAGACTAGTGGTCCCGGACAAATTAGCAGGTGACAGGCAGCATGTAGCTGGACAGCCGCCGTGGCAACAGGAATGGAAAGTGTGGGTTGGGCACCAACAAAACCAGGAAACCTTCTTGAGTGGCAAGCGAGGAGTGGGAAGGGTGAAGAACAAGCTGAGGTTCTGAGAGAAGCCTGAGAGAAGAGAAACAGGGATGCTAACTGGAACACACAGAAGAGGCCTGAATTTTACTTTCACACATTAGATTTGAGGTGACAGTGAACTACCCAGCTGGAAACACTCAGTTGGAAGTTGAGAGTGTGTCAGCTCCTGTGTGAAAGTTTGGACTGGAAAGGATGAGTTTTGGGGTCCTGCAGGTCTAGAGTCAAGCCCTGAGTCTGCCTCTAGCATGTCCTACTTATGTGACTTGAGGCAAGTTAGTAACCTCTCTAGGCCTCAATGATCTCATCTGTAAAATGGGGATAAAGACAGTATTCATATCCCCAGCATCCTTGTGAAGTCTAAGCAAAAGAATACATGTTAGCACAGTGCCTAGAACCTAGACAGCTGACCCCCCAACAACATGGGGTTTAGGTCACTGACCTCCCTACACAATTGAAAATCCATGCATAACTTTTAACTCCCCCAAGCATAACTTTTAACTCCCCCAAGAACTTAACTACTAATAGACTACTCTTGAACAGAAGCCTTACCGATACCATACACAGTTGATTAGCACCTATTGTGTTATATGTGATATACACTGTATTCTCACAAGAACGTAAGCCAGAGAAAAGGAATGTTATTAAGAAAATCATGAGGAAGAGAAAACACATTTACAGTCCTGTATCGTAAAAATCACCATATAAGTGTATCTGTGTAGTTCAAACCCGTGCTGTTCCAGGGTCAACTGTACTGTCATTGGAGCCGTCCCCTTCATTACAGTGATCAACTCCGTTCTTAACATTGTACCACAGCTGTCCTCCTGCCCTTTGGGGTCCTTGTGTAGGCTTGTCTCACTCTGTTCTCTAGGGTCTGGGCCACCCGGGTTCCTGTCTGATCACCCAATTCATGATCCCCTAACTCTTCCAACATGCTCAAGCTTGGATAAATGCCACATCCCCCAAACATGCCTTCCGTCACAGATCCTCACCCTGAATTCACAAGCCACTTCTGCCCACATCCTAATGGGATGATTTGTTTTCTAATCTGGGGTCAGCATGAGGGGAAATTGGCCCATGCCTCAGCCATAAGGCTGTAAGACTTTAAGTCTTATAACAATATATTTCCTTACTATAAAAGTTGTAAAACATTGGCATAATGTTACTGTTTATTACCCCCTCCTTTGTGCTCCCCTAGTGCACTGTCCATCTCTTTGTGGCAGAATTTATCAGGCTGTGTTACACTCAGTTCTGTGGCTGCCTCCCCTGCCAGGTCATGGGCTCCTCCACGGCAGGGACCAAACCTTATTCATCTTTGTTTCCCCAGGCCTACCATTGGTGTTCACTAAATATGGAAAGAGAGTTAGCAACAGCGTACATCTGTATAGGTCCTTATGTTTTGCAAAGGCCACCGAGGGAGACGGTGGAATCCGGCTCTAGAAAGCTAAGCTATAATTTTTCTCTTGTTCAATGCACCTTGAGTTAAATACAGCCATCAAAATGGGAAGGAATAACAGGACCACAGGCCAGTTTTAAAGAGCAGCAGTTCTAAGACTTTCAGATCTTACTAATCAGTTCTTAAAATAAACTTTTAATTGGAGGCAGAAACATTAAAGAATAACCATCATTACTGACTGCTACTCTATTCATTTCACAAAAGGAAGATTTTAGGCACCCTTGCTCAAAAAAAAAAAAAATCATAAACTAAGCCTAGAATACCTGAAAACCTTTTAAATGTAAAAAATAGCTTTATGAAACCCTAATACAACAGCCTGTCTTCTCCGTGTTTCACCGAAGATAGTGGACCAGCTCTGGTCCACCCACTCACACTGGGCAACCACATTGCAGAGACTGTGGTATGCCTGGGTGACTGAACTTGCTGCGTTAGAACTTTTTATGGTGGTAAAATATCTGTAACATAAAGTGTATCCCTTTAACCACTTTTAAGTGCACAGTTCAGTGGCATTAAGTACATTCTCATTGTTGTGCAACCATCGGGAGCGTCCAACTTCTAGGAACTGTTTTTCCTCTTCCCAAGCTGAAACTCCAAACCCACAAAATAATACACTCCCCATTCCCCTCTCCTCCCAGCCCCTGACAACCATCATTCTGCTCTGTGTCTCTATGAAGTTGACTACTCTAGGTACTCCTCATGGTGGAATCATATAATAATTGTCTTTTTGTCACTAACCGATTTCACTGAGTATGAGGTCTTCAAGGATTGTCCACGCTGTAGCATATGCCCGCTTACTTTATTTTTTTTTTTAATTTTCTTTATTTATTTGACAGAGAGAGAGAGTACAAGCAGGTGAAGGGGCAGAGGGAGATGGAGAAGCAGGTTCCCCACTCAGCAGGGAGCCCGATGCAGGCTCAATCCCAGGACCCTGGGATCATGACCCAGGCCAAAAGCAGTCGCGTAACTGACTGAGCCACCCAGGCACCCCTGAATTTCTTTCTTTTTAAAGTCTGAATAATACTCCATTGTATGTATAGACTACATTTTGTCTACCCATTCATCTCTTGGACATGTGGGCTGTTGCCATCTTTTGATTATTGTACTTTATTAGAATTTTTAAGTTTTTTTTTTTCACATGATAATAATCTCAAATAGGTAACATAAGCAAATTCAGAATGATCTTGCTAGTAACCCACAAGTGAATCCTTCTCTGAGATGGCCAAGTCTGCTTCTGCTTCTCCACAGTATGTGATCCACATGGGACAGCCTCCTAGTACTCCACATATAAAACCACAGAGGGGAACTTGAGTCATCACAAGGCACACAGTAATATACAAGCCTACAGTGCTCAAAAGAACCTTTGTCCTAGCAGTCTGTATTCCATTTATAATGTGCACTAATGCGTTGGGCGTCCGCCATCTCCATATATAATTATCTGTACCAGTTTGTTACCTACGTATATTAGCAAATAACCCAAAAAGAATATTGCTATTCCCAGTTGCAACAATCCTTGAACCAAACACCCATCTGATGCAGATTTCAATGTATTGTGATGCTATTCTCACTTTCTATTGCAGAAGATACCTTCACACAATTAACTAATGCCTCATTCAAACTGGCATTTGAAAAATTTATTTCCAGCCGATCTTAGATTAACATGAGGTCTGACTTTCCTAAACTCACAAACAATGCCTTGACGTCACTAATCTTTTTCTGACGATTCACTTGCATGTACCGAAAATCTCAGAACTAGCAGCCCCGAAGTTAAAAGTACAAATTAAACACAGGACTGGATCTCAGGTTTGTGCTTCTACCACGAGTCCGAGATTTGGATTGAGCAAAATACCACCATCCACTCAATTGGATCAATGTTGTTATTTTGAACGGTATTTGTTCGGCAACCATCAGGAATATATGTCCAACTGGACGCGTATGTCGAGTACAATAAAAAAGGATGTGAGTCAACACCAGGAACACATGAAGACAGTGTTGTCCCTTTAAAAGAGGTCCATACATTTCTCAAGTTTGAGAGGCAGGAGTTTCAAGCTCTATTCCTGGAATGCTCCCCTTCTGCTCCCCTTCGTGTAAGAAGCAGTGGGGCAGGTCAAACCAATTAAGTGTTCCTAAAAACAGAGCTCACCAAATACCATGGCTGCTGGATAACACCACCAAGAGCCAGCCAGCAGCTTAGAGTAGGGCATGGAGAGGAATGACCCCAGGGGACACCAAGTGAAAAGCTCATATTTCACGTCCCTCACTTAGCACTTTCCTTTCAAGCTGCGACCTCTATCGAGGCCATCGAGAACAACATCTCTTCGCTCCTCCGGGGAGGGAGCACTCTGGCCTCCAGCTTCTGGGCCAGATTGCAGCCAAATGAGCCATCAGGCGTTCCCGTGGGATGGGCAGACATTTGCCCTGAGATCTATAATACCATTTGACCTTCTTTAGGCTGAAGTAAACACACCACCTGTCACCTCCAAAAACTCAGCCTTAGAGTCAACCACATCTGGAATCAGCCTGTAAACGTAGTCCTGGGATTAATGTTGAACAAGAAGAAAGGCTAAGGTATTCTGCCACTGATTTCCACTTACTGACAATTCCCACTCAGCAGCAATGTTCAGCTTCCACATATGGACACCTGAACACCTCCCCGTCGGCCACACTGTGCTTAGAATGTCCAAAAACAAGCTTTGGAACACCTTGAAATACATTTTAGCTTCGGCTGAATACCCAGCAGGTGGTTTTTCGCTTCTGTGCCCTCAATGGGCAGAATCAGATGTGATGAAGCGAGTCCCCAACATTTAGCGACACCTCAGGCACACCTGGGGTCGCTCCCATTTTCACCTCTCCTCATTATGGGGCCCTCCGCTGAAATCCCAGCAACTCATAAATGCACAGGAATTGTTCAGAGATGCCATCTACCCCAGAAAGAGGACACTTCCGAGAAAGCAAAAAGTTAAAAGAGGAGCATGAAAATGCCTCAGGGTCTTGGGGGCACCTGGGTGGCTCAGTTGGTTAGCAACTGCCTTCGGCTCAGGTCATGATCCCAGAGTCCCGGGATGGAGTCTTGCATCGGGCTCCCGGGGAGTCTGCTTCTCCCTCTGACCTTCTCCCCTCTCATGCTCTCTCTCACTCTCTCTCTCTCAAATACATAAAAAAAAAAAAAAAAAAAAAAAAAAAAATCTTTTAAGAAAGAAAGAAAAGAAAGAGAAAGAAAATGCCTCGTCTTGAAGCTACCTGAAGCACGTCTATGGTTGACAAAAGGGTAAGCAATGCCATAGAAAGTCCCCGTTGCACAGAAAATGATCTCCCTGTGCACACATGGAAATGAGCCTTGCGGGTCTTGAGCTCAAGACCTGGATCGTCCGTATCCCTAGTTATACCTCGAACAGGTTGGCACTGAGGGCAGAACCCAGGCGCCCCGTCTTGAAGGAGAAGACTCCTCCACAGTCACCAAGAGGGATCTCATTTCACACCTCGGCACAGCTGGCTGGGCTCCAGAGGTGCACAGGCTGGGTAGCTGAAACGGTGCCTCTTAGTCACAGCTCCGGCGGTGTGTGCCAGGATTTAGCGGCACAATGTGATCGTATCACAAACATCCTGGCCCTCCTCACTTTACCTCTGAAACCAATTTTGGTGACTGACGCTGCTTTCTTTGCAGCCTTATCAGCCTCTTCTCCCCTTCCGATTGTGGATCGGATCTCCCGCCCAGCATTCCTGTGTTTAGACTGTCTGGCTGAGGGCATTTCCCCCTCGCTGCTTAACAAACAGGTTTCCGCAGGCTTCGGATTTGTTTTCTGTTTGTTTCCAACACAAGGCGGAGTGAACTGCTTTCTGGGAAGTTTCTAGTTGTTTCAGGGAGTTCCTAGTTTTTTCAGGGAGTTCAGCTTCCCGTTTTTTCGAGGTGAGCGTCCTGAAGTTAACAGGGGATCAGCTGAATCATAAAAACAGTTCTGCCTCCCTTGAGAAACTGGCTTTCAAAGAAAACTTTATTGTTTGCCTGTATATTTGATAAGAGTGAACAGGAAAGAAAACAGAAGTCCTCCAAATCTTCTTCATGCCCTTTGTCGTTCTCGTGCCACAAATCTGATGCATCAAAAGTAATGCCTCTTAGTCTTGGGTTGGATGGCTCTTACCAATGTTGACCTCACTGACAACTATTAGAAAACCTCGGTCCCTATAACTGGACACGAGATAGTCATCCACAGTCCTCTCATTCTTTCCCTTTGGGCTTTACTCTTACACGTGGAATTTAAATGCATGAACCCATATTCCTACGCACACTCCCAAAGCCAGCTTTGTTTTATCGTCTTCCTCCAAGAAGTGGAGCACTCCATCCCATAAACAGGGCTGGTAAGGGCATATCAGAGCCAACCTTTTCTTTGGCTGCCTTTCAAAAAGTTGTTTAAAACGAGATATGTTCTTGAACTGGAAAAAGGAATTACACATGATAACCTTGGAAAGCAGATACTTGCTTTGCCCAACAAGTGTTACTGCCCAACACCGTGACTTAGCGTGGAGCATTGTCTTCAATTACAGGCCAGAGTCATACCACCAAAACAACTAAATTGAGATGAAATTAATTTCAGTGGGGCATGCCCGTATTGAGATGTTATTCTGAATAGGACTATAAGGTTGGTATAATTAAACACTTACCAGATATGGGATCGTTATGAAAAGGAAAATGAAAAACTCTTGTTTATAAAGTAACTTGTGATTCCATTTTTGGTCCTTAACCTCACCAACCGAATTCTAACAGCAGCACCTGCTCTGGGAATCACCTTTCCAGTCTTAATGAATGAAGTGTCCCGAGTCACTTACACGGTTCCTCCCTCCCCAGAACAATGACCACATTTGTAAGAAGGGCAGCCTGTTCAATTGAAACGTGTCTTTTTCTCTAGACAGAGCTAACTAGAACCATTAACCCCTGACGCCAGAACACCAGATTTACCTAACTAAACCAACCCAAACAGATCCTACCCCACTCCCTTCAACAAGCAGATGTCAGGTTCTTTCACAACCTGTTGAAACAGACACATAAGCAAGCCCACATTCAAGCTGGTGGGCAAAATATAGTCTTGGCTTCAGTGGAGTGGGTCCACAGATACACTGTCTAATAAAAAGTAACAACATGACCCAAAGAATACATACTTCTTTTGTTTACTTTGCAGTTTGCTCCTTCAGCGAGAAGAAAACTTGAGAAGAATTTCTGAACTGAGGTTTTTTTAAGCTAACTGCAAGGCTGCCAAATGCTGTTATTGTAGAATTCTTCTACGAGTGTGGTGTCAGTGTTACGGTGGAATCTGGAAGGGATGGATTCTGTTAACTGCCCCCTCAAGTACTCCCACCATCACCAGATGTTAAGATAATGATCAACACATCTTGTTCTCCAAGGCATGAGCCCCACCAAAATCAGCAAGGGATTTCTCCCTGCCTCCATCGTGTTCAAACAGCATGATCAGAAGGGGCTCCCTGATTCCTGGGGCCGTTATAGACTCATGCTTCCTCGTGGTGAGAAGTAAATGGGGTCTGAGTCTCCAGCAAAAGCTTCACTCAGAGGAATCTCCTTGCATGAAGGTGACCTTCCCGTTACGGTTGTTTCTTGTCCCAAACCTCAGGAGCTTACTGTATCTTTTCTGATTCAGCCATCGCCACAGACTCAACCTCTAACTGAAGCAAAACTTCACCTTGCACCCAACTTCCCCACCTGCAATGTGGAGCAACAGTAAACCACTCCAAACTTTCAGGAATAAAGAAGAACTGCAGATTGCAGTTTTCTATTCCTGTGACATAGTCATTATTTCAGTAGTAAGGATTCCTCTCTTACTTCCATGTTTGTGACTCATGAAACTCAAAATGCATAATATACTTGGGATTAGTAAATCCCCCCAACATCCTTGCTGAGCCACAGTATAACTGTTCCATAGAAGTGTTTGTTGAAGAGAACTTACTTACTCCATGACATGCAACACCTCTATGGGGGCGGGGGGAACACCTTAAAATATCTTCCAACATTTTCTTCTGTCCTCCTTTCAAAATGCGGAATACCCAGTGAATGGAACGGACAAACATTAACTCCAACGTTAGTCTTCTGCCCTGTGAGTCTTCTTTGAGGAAGTTTTACTATAAGAAAGAAATTCCTGAAGCATGACTTGTACGCAGTTAGAATCAAATCTCAACGGCAAAACTGAAACCATCTAATAGCCAAAAATTAAATTTATCATTCTTATTTTTTTGAAAAAGACCTACAAAATTGCTCTTCCCCACCCCTTAACAAATTCAGTACCCAATGCTTCCCTATAAATAGTTGTCAATAAACACAACTGCTGCAAATGTATTCAGTAAATGTTAAGGTCAAAGGCCTTCGCTGTTTATTGCCTTGTAAACTCAAAGACAAGTGAATTTATTGCTTGAATGAGTTTCAGGGTATTGGCCTTCATAAAAGTTCTGAATCCCAGGTACAAAATGCTCCATCAACTCACACCAAAGCTATTCTGCACAGAACGTAGAGACCGCCCACCACTGGATTCATAATTCAAACATGTCTTGGAAAGTGTATTGTTTGCCATGTTGCATAGATCCCCATGGATTAGTGCTGAACTGTGCCTGTCATTATTACAAGAACTTGCTTCAACCAAACTATAAATTGCTACTGCTTCTAAAACAATATCACATATTAGCTTGCTACTGTAATCTCCTTGATATAAAACATGACAAATTTAAAAGAAAAAGGCAACATTCATATCAGATCATGCAGCAGTATATCGACTACTTCAGATAATTAAATTTTTATATAATTTGAAACTTTGTTTTTCTATTCGTTCCTTCATTTGGCAGCTTTACATACAAAGACATACTCCAAATAAAGGTAGCAAAAGGAGAGGTCATAGGATAATTATTAACTATCGTTGTCTTCAGAAATCCTCATAAGTGTTACGACAGAAGTTCACATTTATTGTTTTAAAATAACTGAATAATTATATGTACATTTCACTGGTCTGTGTTAATATTTTTCTTATGATGCAAATATTTCAATGTTAAATTTATTTGTATAAATAAATCTAGACTCTGGGCTCCAGGACCACTGGGCCTTACCATCTTGAGTGAGGACCAAAGCAATGTAATACACAAAGGCTATGGTGTTAATATCAGAAATGCAATATTCATCATGAAGTTTAAAAGAAAATATCAAGCTCAAACCATTGGTGGTAAAATAAAATTATCCTAGACTTCCTATACTCCTTCTGCCATAATGGCTATAGTCTCCAAGGAGTGTTGATGAAATCACACCTCATAGAAACCCAAATTAAAATAATATTAAATATCTTCCAACTGTTAAAATGTAGAGTATTTTTAAATGTCACACATGCACTAATCCCACTACAAAATTGAGGTCTGGGCTTAATGTTGGATTATGTCTTTTTTTTTTTTTACATTACCCAGGGAAGAGTTGAATTCTTAATCTTAATTTTCTTTCATGTAAAACACTGGATTATACCATTTTGGTCGTTAATAAATTCCTTTTATCCTAACAAACATTAAACCACTCTCCAATTTTCTCCAAAGCATGGTCATAATCAGGAGTTTCTTCTCTGTATAAGATCATAATAGCATAATTGGAAAATATCAGAGTACATTCTTTTTAACAAATTACCTGTATGACACTTAAAAATATGATGATGACTTATAAACTGTCCTATGTGAGAAAGAAATGCATTCTTTTAGAAATAGTTATTAAATATCTGCCTTGAGAATATCTGTTACTGAAATGGAGATTGAAATGATTAATTGAGAGATGGGGGGAGATCTAGTGTGCAAACACATGATTACATGGCAACAAAGACAGACTTAAGTGACTGGAGAGCTTGGAGGCAGGAAGGCAAAGCAGGAAGGGATAACTCTGCCTATACTTCCTTTTTTAAAAAGTACTTAGACCTCATCTCCCCATGAAATAGCCACATAATGAACTGAAATTCAAATTACTTTCATGCATAAAAAGTCTACTCCACCTAGGACAAGATGAAAATAATATACATGAGCTACAAGACCTGTTTATAAGTCTGGAGTCACTATACAAGCTGAAATTGTTCACCTTTTAGAATACACCTCCTAGAAGGAAGCATGAAAACTCTACTACTCCTGTTACTCTTAAAAATGTTCTATATGTCGAGCATTTATTCCAGAGATATAAAAACTAATGCTCACACAAAATCCGTATACAAAATGTTCAAAGATGCCTTTTTCCTCATAGTCCAAAACTGGACACAGCACAGATGTCCTTCAACAAGCAAACAGTTAAACAAATTGTGGTTCTTCGGTGCCGTGGAATAAGACTGGCAATAGAGAGGAAGGAACTACGGATATAAACAACTTGGATGAATCTCGAGGGAATTACACTGAGTGGAAAAAAAAAAAGATGGTAGTTATAAAAGTTTACAGACTGTATGATGCCATGTATGTAACATTTTGGAAATGACAGAATTTTAAAAATGGAGAATAGATTGGCAGTTGCCAGGGGCTAAGGAATTGGGGCCAGAGGGTGGGTATAAAAGAGCAAGGTGAGGGGCGCCTGGGTGGCTCAGTGGGTTAAAGCCTCTGCTTTCGGCTCAGGTCATGATCCCGGAGTCCCGGGATCAAGCCCCGCATCGGGATCTCTGCTCAGCGGGAAGCCTGCTTCCTCCTCTCTCTCTGCCTGCTTCTCTGCCTACTTGTGATCTCTGTCTGTCAAATAAATAAATAAAATCTTTAAAAAAAAAAAAAAAAAAAGAGCAAGGTGAGGGATCCTGGTGGTGATGGAATTATCCAGGGTCTTGATTGTGGTGGTGGATATATGAGCATACGTAAGTGATAAAACTATATGGAACACACACACTCGTTCAAGTAATACAGAACTCTGAACCAGATCAGTGGATTGTATCAATGCCAATATCCTGGGTGTGAAATATACTAGGATTTTGCAAAATGTTAGCCCTGGGGGGAAACTGGGCTCACTGGAGCTCTCTGTTATTTCTTTGGACTGCATGTGAATCAACGATCACCTCAGTAAAAACGTTCAAAATTTTTTAAAAAATTTAAATTTTAAATTATGTTATATGTTTGTGATATATTATTAAATGGTATGGGCACAATGTGAGAAACTCCACTATCATGCACAACGTCAACATGAAAGGAAGCACACCAACAATGATCTCTCCAGTCTCCTCAAAAACACACCTTGCACGGAGCTGTATTCCCCGTGGATTCGAGGACCCTATCCTCCAGTACTTATAGACTGTGTCTGAATACCACTGGTAAGTCTGACCTGGATTTTTCTAAGCAGCGCCTGGGGGCCGATTCCTCATTGATGAATCTTGCTGGAGGGCGGTGAGGAAGGCGAATTTAATTTTCAATTCTTTTCGACAGGCAGCATAATTAAAAGAATCCTCATTAACTAATTTACTGCCTAGTACATTCTATCTTTCAATTTTCAAAGTGACACTAAACCTAAGATAGTACTGAACAGAAAGTCATCAACTGATGTAAAGTGGCCTGCATTTAGAAGTATGTTAATTATCTGATGCTGAAACCGTGGGAAGGATTAGAGGGGATTGGAGGCAGTTTGCTGAAACCTTCCTTTGCACCTGGTCCACGAGGGGGCCAAGCTCCTCGCCACATTCAGACATGAGCAAAGCACTCTTCTCTCTCTCTGTCTCTCTCTCCCTCTCTCTCATCCCCTCAGGCTCCTTGGGATCTAAGGCACTTTTGATAAAGATTGTCCATATGATCAAGGCATTGATTATACCTGTGTCTTTCAGCACAGGTAGGAATGTATTTCAGATAAGACAATTCCGCTTTTGAAAAGTGATCCATCGTCTTTCAAGTAAAAAACGTTTCTACAGAAACACTCTTTAGAATAAAGGCCCCTAAGAAGCAGAAACGCTTCTAATGTATAGAGGCCCCATTCACCCTAAGTCCATGAAAAATCACGCTGTGCTGACCATTTATTGACATAACCAAAAAGAGGTATGTTTCTCTATGAACCAAGGGAGGAAAGATAGGACCAAAAAACCCCACAGATAAAAGGCTCCAATTCCAGCCTTCCTATCATGGCCTAGAAGATGAAGGGGCCTTTGTTTATACGCAGTATGTATGGGGAAGGCAAGAGCACAGTTTAGAACCGGAAGGTACGTAAATGGCTCTGGGAGCATGACTCAACCTGAAATTTCCATCAAAATGGAAATCATGATTCCTCCTTTACCAAGTTTACCAGACTGAGCGGAGAATCCAGGGAGAAAACATATACAAGGGCTTTACATTTTTAAAGCACTGTACAAAGATAAGGAATAATTATGAAGATTCTAAAGAGGATACATCTACAATTAAAAAGTCGACAGAATATTTTCTACCTTAAATCCTGAAGAGTGCTTCTACATCAAAACCTTACTTGCATATTTGTTGGCAAAAAGGAAAAAAAAATACAGAAAAACTATTTAATTGTTGAACCAATTTCCTCTGCGAACTCGTGGGTGACCTAGAATTTTACCAGGTATATTAGGTGACAGGAAAAAAAAAATTATCCAGGATAATCATGAAATAATTTGGTCTAACGAAAGTTAATAGTCAAAGCAAGATTTCTGGAAGGTTACCTGTATAAATCATTGATTCAGGTTGCTTTTATCTGATTGTATGGAAATTCCACCATCTGCTTTTTTCTTTTAATGAAGCTGTGATATGGCAAGAGCTGGTGGTCCCATGGTATATTTGAGAAAAGTGGAGACCAAAGGGAATCAATCTCAACCCTTTAATCCATACAGGCAGACCTCACACAATCAAGGACGGCACATCGGATACCAGGAAACATCCAACACGGATGGTATTTCTATGGGCAGCCGGAGATCTTGGCCAGATTCAGGAAAGAGGTGGAGAGAAAAGTACTTCTTTGGGCTCCTTTGGATTCCTTGCAAATTCAGCCTAAGTCTTCAGATTCGCCCAGTGGCTCGGCTGAACACAGTGACTAGGCAACACCGCCTTCCAGTGGCAACAATAGGTTTTAAAAACCCAAAAACCACAGAGTGTATATACTATTTTGCCTAGGTAGTTAGTACCTGTGTGCTCTTAGGCTCAAGGAAACAACGAAAGATTATTTTCAAAGCCTTGATGTCTGCACTAATTAAAATTCCACTATTAGTAATACTCTTTCTTAGTACTTGCTAAGAAAATTCAAAGCACCTACCTCCCTTTTGTGGACAGGAATCCCACTCATAGCAATTACGTTGTTCAAATAACATCACAGGAGAACTCTGGGCTGACTTGAGTGTAGCAATCCTGCATCCCTTCATCTAAAGCGTACTCAGTAGCCAATGATTCCAGACATAGCAAAATCAGACCAATGATTTGCAAAATAGTTGTTCAAAGCTGCCTATGGACTTCTGAAAATTCCAGTTTTTCCCTGATTAAAAACAGTCCACCCATTTCTTTCTTACATTTCTCGTAACTTCTCCAAAACACCTAACATGGTATTAAGGATATTCTTATCCTTGAGAAATAAATGTTTTGTTGCACTTTTTTAAAAGCCTACACTAACTAGGAAACAACACTCTTACTTTGTCTCAGCCCAAAAATACGTTCTCTAATTATCCTCCATTCTGAATCCTCCATTCCCTCTGGCCTGAGATCTCTCTCTGAGTTGGTGAGATTTATCCTCTTTATTTTTATCTATGGCTTAATTGTCACCTTCCCTGTCTGCCTCATGGCCGGGCTCCTATCTCTCAGAATCCACATCCCTAGTGCCAGCATTCTTTCTTCCTGAGCGGCTCTTGCCACGTAAACCTCTCCAGAATTTATGTTTCTAGGGAGTCTGAGCAATTACACCAAAAGAAACCAGGGCATTTCCCAAAAGACCTGCCTGGCTGGAGGTAATTAGAAGAGTGATGCCAACACTGTATAGGCATCATATATCTGAAAGCACTTCTCGAAATTTTTCTCGCTGATAAACCCAACATCCTTGAGAGCTGAGTAGCCTCCTATCATACCGACTGGAAAGAACAACCAAAACCAACAGAAGTTTGCTAAATGGCTCAGAAGTGGGGATCAGTCAAAGGCACAAAATCATCCTGGGGCATACTATGCAACCGCTTAAAAAAAATGGTTTGGATAAAATGGTTTGGAAAGATGACAGTAATATGCCATTAAGAAGACCAAAAAACAGGTCACCAGTTTAATATACAACAGGTTTTAGTGTGTGTGTGTGTGTGTGTGTAAAGAAGCACCACCAATCCACATTCTTCCTAAGAGCCCTCCCTCACATCAGCTACTCCCAAATATAAAAATTTAAGTAAAATCATTTCTTGGATTTTTTTAAAGGCTTTTTAGACAAGTTCTCTAGTGGTATGCTGGTAAAGGTTTAACAATCTGTTCTCCAGGGGGAAAGATCTGATTTCTGGCAAATGCAGTTATCAGTTTCCATGGGGTAAAGACCCTCAACGTGATCAGCCTAGAACTACCAACTTGATGTTACTGAATGTAGCATTGAATAGATACAATGGGCTCCAGCACTCTCACGAACCCTCACGAACCAGCTCTAGCACCCACGGCCCACCCTCTACCTGCAAACATATTGTAATACGTAATATATAGACCATTACATATGTAATGTGTAATATGTAATATAATATTATGTATGTAATATATGTAATATACATTACACATGTAATATGTAATCTGTAGACCACCCTCATGGAGAATAAACAACAGGATGCATGTCTTAGGTGGCTTTTATTTTTCTTCTTGTTGATCTTTATTTTCTACTTTTTCAACAAAGACCATGTGGTTCCTGTGTTATTTTTTTACTGATTTAAATTTTAAAAAGAACTTATGTCTCTTTCATTGTCTAGAAGTAGAGAAGACCTTTGTAATCATGACACAGTGCCCATAAGTAAATTTGATAAATTTAACTACATAAAAATAACAGCTTGTGCATGGCAAAAGGCCTTCATAAGCAACATTGAAATACTAATGACAAACTGGTAAGAAAGAGTTTGCAATTTTTTTCTCAGAAACGTCATCAACTCTGACATATATAATCATTTCCCAACTGACAACCTTGTAGAAAAATAAGTCATGATCTGGACAGTTCAAAAAAAGAAAAGAAGACAGGGCTCCTAGATAGCTCTCCCCCCACCCACCCACTCATAAGAAGAGAAGGCAACTTAAAATGTAACACAGAAACACCAGCTATTTAACCTACCAGACCGATCAAATTTCAAAATATTGGAATGCACTTTGTGGGTGAGGCTGTGGTGCAATTTCAAACTGGTACAAATTCTGTGAGTATAGTAGTCTGAGTAATGACCCCAAAAAGATGTCCACGTGGTAACCCAGAACCTGCGACTACATCACCTTACATGGCAAAAGGGAGTTTGTCCATGTGATTAATATTATGGATCTTGAAATGGGGAGATTATCCTGCATTATCCGGGTGCGCCCAATATAATCACAAAAACCCTTACAAAGGAGAGGCAGGAGGGTGAATCAGAGAAAATGTGATGATGGAAGCAAGGGTCAGAGAAAAAGAGAGTTGAAGATGCTACACTTCCGGCCTTAAAGATGGAGGAGGGGGCTGCAAGCCAGGGAAAGCAGGCAGCCTTTAGAAGCCAGAAAAGACGAGGACCTGGATTCTGCCATGGTGCCGCCAGAAGGGATACAGCTCTCCAGCACCTTCATCTTAAGATTTCTGACCTCCAGAACTGCAAGAGAATAATTCTGTGTGTGTTGCTTTAAGCCAGAACGTTTGTGGTCATTTGTTACAGCAGCAATGGGAAATGAAAAGAGCAATTTCTCAACTTACAAATGCAGGTGCTCTTTGGCCCAATGCCTCCACATCGAGAAATTTAGCCAGAGATATAATCACATACATACAAAATGATGCATATCCCACATTGCTGTTTGTCACAGCAAACATTTGGAACCCATGTAAATAGCCACCAAAAAGAGGCTGATTAAGTATTATATCTATGCAATGTATTATTATGCAGCCATAAAAAAATGAATCAGAAAGCTCTTTATATCATGATATGACTAGATCTCCAAGAGCTAGCAAAGGAAGAAAAAAAAAGTTGCTTTTAGTATAATAAGTACCATGGGTACAGTATGCTAACAATTATATAGAAATGACAAAGAGGGAAAATATGTGCGTATTTGCATATATATGTATGTATAAATATATCTGGAAGAAGAAATAAGAAATTAATAGTAGTTTCTGCCTCTGGGGTAGGGCACTGGATGGCTGGACAATGGAAAGGAAAGGGAAACTTCTTACCACATGTCTTTTATATTTTGTTGAAATCAATATAAGTAATATAAATAGATTACCTATTCAAGAATTCAAATGAAAACAGAAAGATTAAAAATTAAACAGGAAAAGTATTATGTAGCTTGACCAGGGTCGCCAACCAAGTCATTAAAGACGCCTTTACCATCAGCGGGTCTCTGCAGAACCTTCATTGTTTTTGAAGCAAGCAAGGCCATGAATTCCAATCATTCTAGAACCTTGACATTCCATGTGACCGAAGGAGCAGGATGAGGGAGTGATTTCCCAATCCAGGTGGAATATGATTAGAAGTCTCTGGTGAGCTAGCACAGAGTTAACTTTACATTGTCCCCAAAGAAGATTTAGATTTGCTTTAAGTCATAGGTGAGGATTCTTGAGGAGTCCTTGCAGAAAACGGGCCCAGTCTCGGAAATTCTGGAAGTAGGGTTGCCAAATTCAACAAATAAAACTACTTGAAAACCCAGCTAAAATTTGAATTTTGGATAAATAGTGAATAGTCAATAATTAAGAGGGTTTTTAAATACTTTTTAATTTTTAATTATTTGCTACTTAGCTGAAATTCAAATTAAAGTGGGTGTCCCGTATTTTATTTCAAAACCCTACTTCTGAGGAACTCTCTTAGAGGCCACGTGGCAGCCATGGGCTGGCAGGTGAGGACAGTTGGGCCCACGCAGATGGGGATATGGCCACCATCACTCTCCCTTTCATAGACACTGAACATGCCCTCTGACAGGAAAGACGAGAGAGCTAAACGGGTTTGTTTGGTAAGGCATTGCTTTGCCCTGGCAACATCAGTGGCCAAAGACAAAGGTACAGAGCTCCAAGTTAAAGTAAGTCTCTAAGGTCACTTCTGGCCCTAGAATTCCCTGAAGATAATGTGTGGAATGCTCTAGAAGAAGTTTGGAATAGGGGTAAGGAGGGTCGAGCAGTACAGAGAAATGTTCTCCTAGCCCAGGTAATAAACGTATTCCTTTCCCCAAATACCGTTAAAGATGTTTAAAAAAAAAAAAAAAAAATCTTTAAAAAAAAAAAAAAACCTTTAAGCTGACCTCCTGCCAAAGTACACATCAATTATACAGCTTCAGTCAGGCGGATGCTCGAGGAAAGGGGGATAATGTTACACCCAGCTGGGCACTTTGTAGTTAGCACAAATGTAATATAAAGCACAGCAGAGTTCGTCAAGTGTCTGTCTGGATTTTCAGTTTTCATTAGTGCTATAATTAAAACCACATTTTCAGCTCTATTACCTGTAACAAGAAAGGAATGAGAAATGAGGTTGTCAAGGTCAGGCTTTTCCAGCTATTTATACTGAGTATCTGCAGGCCACACGTTGTTGAATTTGGTGTAAACCAGAGAGATGGCTGAATGTTGCACAAGGACCCATCCTGTGTGGTTTGAACGGCAGGCTTATGAGGTCACTTCCTTTGAATGGCCACTGGACCACGGATGTCCACCACACAGAAGGACCAGGAAGATGGGCAGTCAGACAAACCACTTTCAGCCACAGAGACTGGCCACAGAAAGTGTTACTTGTCCATTAAGACAAAACTGGTCAGACATCCTGAAACAGCCCCAAAGGCAGTCCTCAGACCCTCTCTCGCTGAGGACAAGAATCCTAAAAAATCTCAAGGCCATCTACTTCCTACCTCGAGTGTAAATGTGCAAAAGAGGGCTGGATGGGAATGTAAATGTTAAACCTCTCTCCCAGTGCTCCCCAGCCCACACATAGTTCACAGAGGCCTCACTATGTACAGCAAATCCTGTTGGCCTGGCCTTCAAAACGCATCTAGAACCCAGCTTCTTCTCACGGCCGTCTGGTCCACAGCACCACCGTGTCTCCTCTGAATTCTGGCCAGGCCTCTGTGTTTCTGCCTCACACTCCCTATTGTGATCTGTATGTTTGTGTCCCCCTGAAGTCATATATTGGCATGCTAACCCCCAAAGTGATGGTATTAGGAGGTGGGACCCTTGGAAGGCAATTAAGTCATGAAAGCAAAGCCCTCACCAAAGGATTAGTGCCTTTATAAAAGAGACCCTAGAGAGTTCCCTCACCCCTTCTACCATGTGAAAACCCAGCAAGAATTCAGCCCTCTATGAACCAGAAAGCACTCCTAACCAAACAGCAAGTCTGCCAGCACCTTGATCTTGAACTTCCCAGCCCCCAAATCTCTGAGAAATTTCTGCTATCAGCTACCTGGCCTATGATACTTTGTTCCAGTAGCCCAGATGGACTAAGACACGCCCTGAATGGTCAATTAATCTATGACAAAGAAGACAAGAGTACACAATGCGGACAAGACAGTCTCTTCGATAAATGATGCTGGGAAAACTGGCCAGCCACATGCAAAAGAATGAAACTGGACCACTTTATCACACCATACACAAAAATAAATTCAAAATGGATTAAAGACCTAAATGTGAGACATGAAATCATAAAACTCCTAGAAGAAAACATAGACAGTAATTCCTTTAACATCAGCTATAGAAACATTTTTTCTAGATATGTCTCCTGAGGCAAGGGAAACAAAAGCAAAATTAAACTACTGGGACTACACCAAAATAAAAAGCTTTGATGATGAAGGAAGCCATCAGTAAAACAAGAAGGCAACCTACTAAAATGGGAGAAGGTATCTGCAAATGATATATCCAACAAGGGGTTAATATCCAAACTTACAGCACTCAACACCAAAACAAAACAAACAAAAAAAAAAAAAAACAAAAAAAACCACCCCACACATAATTTAACTCAAAAATGGGCAGAGGACATGAGGAGACATTTTCCCAAAGACGACATGCAGATGGGCAACAGACACATGAAAAAATACTCAACATCACTACTCAGGGAAACACAAATCAAAACCACAATGAGATATCACCTTACACCTGTCAGAATCAAAAAGACAAAAAGTAACAAGCGTTGTTGAGGATGTGGAGAAAAAGAAATGCTCATACACTAGGGGTGAGAATGCAAACTTTTGCAGCCACTGTGAAGAACAGTATGAAGCTTCCTCAAAAAATTAAAACTAGAATTACCATTTGATCCAGTCATTCCACTACTGGGTATTTACCCAGAGAAAATGAGAACACTAATTTGAAAATATATATGCACCCCTGTGTTTCTTGCAGCATTATTTAGGATAGCCAAGATATGGAAGCAACCAAGTATCTATTGACAGATGAGCAAATAAAGATGTGGTATAAAAAGGGGGGGATAGAGGCACCTGGGTGGCTCAGTGGGTTAAAGCCTCTGCCTTCGGCTCAGGTCATGATCCCAGGGTCCTGGGATTGAGCCCCACATCGGGCTCTCTGCTCAGCGGGGAGCCTGCTTCCCCCTCTCTGTCTGCCTCTCTACATACTTGTGATCTCTCTGTCAAATAAATAAATAAAATCTTAAAAAAAAAAGTACACTTATCATGATGAGAACTAAGTCATATATAGGATTGTTTAATCATTTTATTGTATGCCTGAAACTAATATAATACTGTATGTTAATTATACTTTAATTTTAAAAAAATGTGATCCAGAGGTGACAAAGTCAACAGCAAGTAGGCTTTTTTGGGTGAGTGGTCAGTAGGTCCTTGAGGCCCACTCGGCTAGAAAGTGCAGGAACCCATCTGCTCATAGACCCTCTGACCAATGAGGGGTCTCAAACAAGTACTTGTTCTCTGGGCAAACCTCAAGTGACAGAGACACATCCTTATCTGTCAAGACCACCCTTGGAGAACCAACTGATTGTATCTGACAGGAGGTGGAGTTGTACTCCCTTCACTATATAGGAGGTGGAACATTCTCCAATATTGACCTCCTTGCAGAACCCAAGCACCAAGTACCAGGTTTTGATGGCTAGTTTTATGAGCCCAGTTGAGCTGGGCTGACATTATTCTGGATTTTCTGTGAGGGTGTTTTTGGATGAGGTTAACATTTAAGCTGGTGGACATTGAGTAAAGCCAATTTCCTTCCCTAATATGGCGGGCCTTATCCAATTAGCCAAAGGCCTGACTAGAACCAAAGACTGACTTTCCCTGAGCAAAAGGGAATTTTTCAACAGATAGTTTTCAAACTTGAACTACAGCATTGTTTCATGGCTGTATCTCGAACCTTCCAGGCCATCTTGCAGATTTTATTTTAAAGAAGAATAAATCATGGGGCGCCTGGGTGGCTCAGTGGGTTAAAGCCTCTGCATTCGGCTCAGGTCATGATCTCAGGGTCCTGGGATCGAGCCCCGCATCTGGCTCTCTGCTTGGCAGAGAGCCTGCTTCCTCCTCTCTCTCTCTGCCTATCTTTCTGAATACTTGTGATCTCTGTCTGTCAAATGAATAAATAAAATCTTTTTAAAAAATTAAAAAATAAAAATAAAAATAAATAAATCTTTTCATTTATGCAGTGTGTGTGTGTGTGTGTGTGTGTGTGTGTGTCCTATTGGTCCTGTTTCTCTGGAGAATCTTGGCTAATTTACCCCCTAAGCCATTCAGAGGCATTTCTCTTGGGGATTTCTCTTGGGGATCTCTTCCTGAAGGAAAACACCTTCTTCTACAAGCCAACTGCTCTGGACGCATGAGCTCCTGTCACCAACAGGAATTCTTCCCCTCATCCATGCACAGATGCTTACATAACCCCTAGATGTGCCAAAGGACACTAGCTGGTCACTTCCCTAGCCCTGAGGACAGCAGAGAACCCCATAAAACAAGGACTCTGCTAAGAACTGCAAGAAATATTTGTTTATGATGTCATTGTTGTGAAGAATCTTAACAGTACAATAATATTAATTCATATATTACAGGAAAACATTACACCAGCACTTTGAGCAAACACAAGGTTGAAACCTAGGAAGCTGAAGAGAGAATGAAGTGGTTAAGAAAGTGACCCCAGAGGCTGACTGCCAGGACTCAAGTTCCTGCTCTACCACAAACCAGCTGAGTAAAATATGTCCTTACCCCTAAGCCACAGTGTTCCCATCTTCAAAATGGGATGATCATAGTAGTGCCGATCCCACCAGATGGTAAGAAGACCATTGAAATAAGTGAAAAAAATGCAAGTAGCACACTCATCCCCGTGCTTGGCACATGGCCTAAGTTCCCTGAACATTGCTATTTTTATTGCCACGGCATGGTCCCAGCCCTTAAAGAGTTTTCTTGAAGCACAACACAGCCCTTGGTTAAATGGAATTAAATCGGTTATGACTCTGTGGGTTGCAAGTGAAGAACAGAAAATCCTTAGGGAAGACCGGTAGCCCAAAGAGTGGTTACTGGAAATGTAACGAATGGGAAGATGTTGCACAGAAATGTGGAAAGTTTGAATCGGAAGAGCCCTTAGAGGTTATGCTGCCCAGCAACCCCAGAACCCCCGCGGGGTTTACCCCCAGGCTGCGAGGTTGAGCTCACGTCATTGCTAGGCAGACTGAATTGGAAAGAAACCCTACAAGTTTTCATGGAGTAGAATAAACAGTACGTAAACAAACAAATGCCTGTGTTCCCAGAAGGAAACAAACAGGGTACTTTAATGATTCAAAAGAGGTGGGTGTGAAATGTCCAGAATAGATGAACCCCAGGGACTGAAGGTGGATTAGTGAATACCAGAGACTGGGAGGAATGGGGGTGGGCAGCGACTCCCTAATGGTATGGGGTTTCTTTTTAAGGTAATGGAAATGTTCTGAGGTTTGCATCCCAGTGATGATTGTACAATCTTCTGACTATACTAAAACCTACCAAATACTACACTTTAAAATGGTGACATCTATGCTATGTAAAACGTCCTGTTAATCAGAACACAATTTAAATTTTTCTAATAAAAAAAAAAAAAAAAGCTTAATGTTGAGAGGCCTATTTTAGACCCGACTGGCGAAGAAGAAAGCCTCTCTGAGGAGTTTGTGTGAAACAAACAAGGTATAAAATCTTAAAAGACGTTCATTCTCACTGCATGGGGCTTGTGCACTTCTAACAAAACCATCACCGAAGGATACAAATTAGAAGATGAGCTTATTCTCAAGAAAAATATTATAAAAGGTAATATGGGGGCGCCTGGGTGGCTCAGTGGGTTAAGCTGCTGCCTTCGGCTCGGGTCATGATCTCGGAGTCCTGGGATCGAGCCCCGCATCGGGCTCTCTGCTCAGCGGGGAGCCTGCTTCCTCCTCTCTCTCTGCCTGCCTCTCTGTCTGCTTGTGATCTCTCTATCAAATAAATAAATAAAATCTTTAAAAAAATAAAAATAAAAATAAAAAAAATAAAAGGTAATATGAAAACAATACGATTTAGTGGCTATTCCCAAATGCACCTTATCTCCTTTCGTATAAAATATCTAGTAAAAGTATATTCTCTCCCCCACCAACTGGCTCCTTTTCTCTAGGGCCGATGGCTGTGCTATTATTGAGACACGCGCGCCCTCTACAGCTGTGAGCCTAGATTGCATCTTACTGCTAAACTAAGACCGGAAAAATTTTTATTAACCTTATGACTGAAAAATTACCATCCCCCAAGCCCATGCCACCCACGGCAAGCTAGATCCTCCAACATTTTCCTGAAAAGTGGAGAAGAATATCAAAAAGAAGTGAAATCGGCAGTTTCCTTGGGCAATTATAATGTAAACACAGATTGGATTCATTTGTCTGCCCTTTTGGGTAATGTGCTCTCCCTCCATAGACCAAAAGGAGGGAGTGTGTGTGTGTGTGTGTGTGTGCGCGCGCGTGCGTGCACATCTACACCTACATTCTCACTCTAATATTCTGCCTCATTATGTAATCACAAGGATAGAATATGTATTTAAATGGTCATCTTCTCTTCATCAAAATATTTGGTTTCAAGTCAGTAAAAAAATTTGCATAAACCAATAGAACAATGAGGTAAGGGACTGGCTTTCCCTGGCCAGTGACAATGGCAGGAGGTCGGGGGAAAGAAGTGGAATCATACAGCTGAACAATGGCGTGGACATCTTGGAAATTGCAATGGACTACCCAGGAGGGTGACAAAGTGGAAAGATGAAAGTAAACATGAAACTCTGGTGTGAGGCGATTAAAAAAAAGAAGAAGAATACCCTATGGGGGGATCAAAGAAGAATGTGCAGAGAGGCACCCACTGCAACAGCGGGAGAGGGGAAAGGGAAGGGCTCTATGTCCGGGACATTGATGCTTTTCAACCAGAGCTGAGCAGCCTGGAAAACAGGAAAACACGACTTGTGAAATGCTATTGTTGCTCTATGCAAGGTCTTCTCCTCATCCCGATATTCTTAGGGAAGGTTTATTCGGGAAGGAGAGATGTACTAAGTATCTGGGCACAGCATGTGAGTTCAGAACTGGTCTCCCTCTAAGACTTGCAGGCCACCTTCTGTCCACCCGGAAAAGGCAAATGTCCCTGTGAGTCACAAGTGGCTCAGGGGAGGGGGAAGAAAAACAGATTCCATTCCACGATTCTGCTTTGCACTGACTAACACAGCCATTAAAAAATGAAATCTGTTCACTAGACAAAATAGAGTCAAACATTCCTGCGTGCTCCATCCTTTAAACATATTTAAATATTGGCCTGTCTTCTCTGTGTTTGTTTTGGTTCCCTCAGCCCACATTGAAGTCCACGGGCTCTTTCCCTCACTCATCATCTCGCCTCCCGCTGCTTCGGCCGAGGATGAAGTAATAATTCAGCAAGCTGTTCGGGGCTTCCCATCAGCCCGGTTGCACAGCGCCATGTGCTCCCGGCTCAGGCATTCCAGCGGCCTTGAACTCCACGTCCCAGCAAGCCACGGGAGAGACCTTGCTCACACTGGCACTCCTGCCTAAGTGAAGGCAACTGAGGAAGCAACGTGAGGAAAAGCACTAAAAAAGCACATTAATTTCTCCTCACTGGTTCTCACTTACATTTTCTTATGAAGCTAGGCTGTTTGTAGCCTACACGTCAATGGCACAGCAGTGAGGGGTCCAGAAACAGCCTAAAGGAAAAGCACAGTTATAACTCAGTAAAGCTGGGAAGGGGAAAGAAAAGTCAACTTTCTGGTAGAGGTTGTTTAAAAATAAACGACTGAGTCTCTTTTCCAGCTAGCAACCTGCTGTGGCCTTTGGAAGCCTCCTTTTGTGTCCTTGGTTTCGCTTCTGCCTGAGCTGTAAGAGCCTTCCAGAGTCCCACGGTTTGGTTTATTACCCAGCTCATCCTTCTCCCTCGGAGCCTGGTATTAATGCTCACTGTGGGATGTTCCTGTACCCAGAACTCTCCAGAATCAAAAGGCTTCCAAGTACTTCACTGTAACAATTTAGTCACCCGTGAATTTTTAAATGTCAGAAAAACGTAAGTATTGGGAAGAAAAGGCAATGTTGGGCCCCCTATTCAAACAGAAAGAAGCAGCATCTGAACTCTTGAATTTATTCCCCCAAATCAATGAAATACAATCTTAATTACTGAATAAGGTTCTAATGCAGGTTTTGTGGGACCCTCAGGCTTAGTGGTTTCCTACAGAAGACTTGATATCAAAGAAAAAGCTTTTTCCCAATAGAAGGTAGATTTTTTTTCTTTTTTTCAATAAACTTTTAATTCCTCTGTAAAGTCACCAAAACAAATTTTAGCCATGTAACGCTGATTTCTTGATTTCTTCTTTTCTTGGTAGGAGTTCCCTGATGTCATTCATTCCTGTGCTCCACTCTTTCAGGAACAAGACAACCCAATACTATCTTTACATCACATTCCCCTTTCCTTTCTTTTTTTTTTTTTTTAATAAACATATATTTTTTTCCCCAGGGGTACAGGTCTGTGAATCGCCAGGTTTACACACTTCACCGCACTCACCATAGCACATACCCTCCCCAATGCAAAGGAAACAGTTAACAAAACCAAAAGACAACTGACAGAATGGGAGAAGATATTTGCAAACGACATATCAGATAAAGGGCTAGTGTCCAGAATCTATAAAGAACTTAGCAAACTCAACACCCAAAGAACAAATAATCCAATCAAGAAATGGGCAGAAGACATGAGCAGACATTTCTGCAAAGAAGACATCCAGATGGCCAACAGACACATGAAAAAGTGCTCCATATCACTCGGCATCAGGAAAATACAAATCAAAACCACAATGAGATACCACCTCACACCAGTCCGAATGGCTAAAATTAACAAGTCAGGAAATGACAGATGCTGGCGAGGATGCGGAGAAAGGGGAACCCTCCTACACTGTTGGTGGGAATGCAAGCTGGTGCAACCACTCTGGAAAACAGCATGGAGGTTCCTCAAAATGTTGAAAATAGAACTACCCTATGACCCAGCAATTGCACTGCTGGGTATTTACCCTAAAGATACAAACGTAGTGATCCGAAGGGGCACGTGCACCCGAATGTTTATAGCAGCAATGTCTACAATAGCCAAACTATGGAAAGAACCTAGATGTCCATCAACAGACGAATGGATAAAGAAGATGTGGTATATATACACAATGGAATACTATGCAGCCATCAAAAGAAATGAAATCTTGCCATTTGCGAC